>NW_019385639.1:0-10009 GCF_000671375.1 Centruroides sculpturatus | reverse complement strand
TAAAATACATTCGAAAAAGCTTCAAAAATTGATTTTTTAAAAGGAAAAATATGCAGAAAAAATTGAATTATCACGTCATTTTTTTCTGTTAATTTATGTAATAAAATACAGCCAAACTTGTAAGTAACTGCCAAATAACCGTTGTTTGGAGGTTATTTTGTACACATGTTTGTTTAAAAAACCGTTCCTGAGAAAAAAATCGCTCCTATTTAGAGGTGGTCGTTGTATAAAGGTTATTTTGTAAGCATTTTTGTTTAAAATAAAAGTTCCTAAAGGAATGGCTTTTGTTTAGTAGTGGCCGTTGTCGGAGATGTCCGTTGTCACAGGTTCGAACGCAATTATTAATTTAATTCGATTGTAATAAATTCTTGCATGCAAATACAGAAAAATCAAGAAAGAAAAAGGAAAAAAAATGCAATTTCTTTGAAAAATAATCCGCAATTTTCCTGTAAATAATCCAAATTAAAATCGATAAAGATTTCAAAAATTGACTTTACTTTTCTACTGATTTACCTCTTGGATCCAGTTCAAGAATCCATCAAGCCAGTCACATCCAGCAATCCATTTATCAAAACTTATGATATATTTTCGTTTCAAAATGTAAATTTTTCATAAATCAATGATGGTTCCACCGAAAAAAAATCAATAATATAACAAGAAATTGTATTTTTCTAATCATGAATTTCTAAATTGTCCGATGATCTCAGGATGCTGATTCTCTTTTTTTCGCCGTTTTTTCGCTTTTGAGAATCATTTTTTTAAATGTTTTTTAAAAATTTTTTGGGGATTTTATGTATTAAAATGTTATAATATTTTGAATTTTCTAAATAGAAAAGTCTGCTTTGTGAGAAATGTATGATTGTTGTGATTTTTCGTCAATTTTGTTCAAGTTTGGGTATTTTTTTTAAATCAAATTTGTTCAATTTTAGAAATTTTTCCAACTATTTTGTTCAATTCTGGGAGATTTTCATCAGTTTTGTTTAATTTGGGGGTATTTTTCAACAATTTCATTCGATTTTCGAGGGTATTTTTCAGCAATTTTGTTCCATTTTTGTAGATTTTCAGCAATTTTGTTTAATTTGCGGAATTTTTCTTCAATTTTCTTCAGTTTTGGAATATTTATCATAAATTTTGTGGTTTATTTTTATTATTTCGAACATTTTGTAATCGTTCAAATTGATTGTGAAATTAAACAATGGTACAAGATCAATCGAATAGGTTAAAAACTGATAAATTTTGTAAAGAAATTTTATACATTTTTTTTAATTTTTAGATGAAAGTAATGCTTCATCTAATTGATCGAAAAAAAAAGGTGTATTTTGTTAATAAACAGCTAAAGATTTGATTAGATTGATCAAACCTTTGATAAACGTTGTAACGTATTGATAAAAATTCTTATAAATTTTGTTTAAAAATTGGGTTTTGGGGCTTAAACTTTGTTTAAAATGTGGTTTAGAGACATTAGAAGATCGATCAATTTTTCGTTAAAGCTTGATTTTTTGTTTCGTTTTTATATATTTTTGTTTCGCCTTCGTATATTTTAAAGATTTTTGGGTAGAGGTAGTGCTTAAATGTCGCGAAAATTAATTAAAATATCGACAATTTATAATTCAAAATCGATCAATCACTAAAAATCGATTGATCTAATCGATAAAATTCTTAGGTGTTATGATTTATATATAAGTAAAATGCCAGGAGATTTATAAGGAAGCTATAAGATCTAAAGATTTAATCGAAATTCTTCGTAAATCTTATGATTTTTAGATAGAATAAAAGCTATAAAACGCATTAAAATTGATCAAAACACTATTATTTATCGATTTAAATCAATAATTTCCATCCAATTGATCATTCTTCTAAACTAAATGGCTTAGAAGATTGATCGATTTGATCGAAAGCTGTGACAAAAATAGCAATTTGATGATCGAAAAGAGCTTAAAGATCAAAATAAATCCATTAAATTCGCAAAGAATCTTCAACATTCACCTATAGAGACTTAACTATTTAATTAAATAATTGGCAAGATCTTGTTTATTAAAGAAATGATCCTGCTTACTAATAAGCTTCTTTACGAGCGTTAAATTTAATTAAGAAAAAAAACATATATATATATAAATGAAATAAATAAAATTTTGACAAGTTGAAAAGATTAAAGAATGAGATCTTTCCAAGATAATTTAGTTAATTTTTCTGTAATGATGAGAAAGAAAGTAGGACTTTGTTAATCCATCTTGACACTGGGATGCGGAGATGGAAGATGCTAAATTTTATCCATTTATTAAACTTATCGCCTTGTTATCCAATCAAATAATGTTTTATAAACTAAATCAAGTTAAATTTTATAAAATAATAATATATTTTACCATTTTTCTTCTTAAAATTTATATAAAATAATTATTTTATTATATAAGTTTAATTATCTTTAAGTAAAACTGAAGTATTTTTTCTGTACCTTGATGTATGATTTAAGCTTGAGGTTAGGAAAGTTTAATTATTTTTAAGTTTAATTAATTAGCGAAGAATTTGTTTAATTAGATTTTAAAATTTTTATTTTATTTTATATATTTTTTTAATTTAATTTTTTCCACTTCAAAAATGGATGAGATGATGATGATGATAACGATTCGTACTGAAGCATATCTTCAGCTGTTTATCTATTATTTTATGTGATTAATTCATAAATATTTATAGTTTTTAAGCTTTTAATTATTTTATAATTAAATTATTTTGCTTAAATGACAATTTTCTTATGAATTTTTAATGAAATCATGAAGATTCTCTTTTAAATTTAGCTGCTGAAATGCATAGAAAATTTGTAGTTTCTATGTAAAGTGGCTGTAAATTCGGCTCTAAAAATGTTAGTTTTATAAATTTATATAACTTAATATTTAAAATTTATTAATTAGTTAGAAGTAATTTAATTATTTCATATTTAAAAAGTAAATTTTAACATAATTAGAGCATCTCATCAGTTAAAGCACTACTTTAGAGAGTTTAAAGAAGGGAAAAAATAAAATAATTAAAATTAATTTAAGTATATATAATTAATTTCTAATTTAGTCAAAATTTAATGTTTAAATTATAATTTTCTTATAAATTTTTAAGAAAATTAAAGAGTTAAAACACGTTGTTTGAGTAAAAATTATAAAGTTTCTCTTCACATTGGCTATAAATTCAGCTCTAAAATGCTAATTTTAAAAATTTATATAAATTAATATTCTAAATTTATTAATTTATTAGAAAGAATTTAATTATTTCATTTTTTAAAACCGAATTTTAGCATAATTAGAGTTTCTCCTGACAAGTTAGAGCATCTCTCCTCATCACCTTAAAAACACTAAAAACAAAGGATAAAAACGATAAAATAACTAAAATTAAATTAATTTTTTATTCATCATTTTATAAGCATTTTATTTTATAAAAAATAAAAAAACATAAATGTAAAATTGCGATTTTTTATCACACTTTTTCCTGTTCACCCCCTTACACGAGGGGGAGAGATTCGCTATTGAAATCTGTTATGCATCAGTTTTCATAATCATAATCTATCATTTTTCAGTTGCCTAACTTGTAGCCCATAGGCTCAAAAGCACGCACGAAGAAAATGGAGGGAAAAAAGGGGGCGATTGATGACACCTTGTTGATCGTTCCCTTTATTTAGAAGGATAAAACGTGACATAAAGCAGTCACGTTGCGTCATACGTGATGGATGACCAGAATAAAAAGTCGATTATAAAAACGACTCGGATATAAAACCAATGCAACTCTCTTCACTTTCCCTTTTTTTCCCTTCTCTCCTTCTCTTCATCCAAGAGCATCTTGTATCCACTACTTTTTCCTCCATCCTCCTATCGTGTAAGCCTGTAAGTTAGATGAAGGGATTTTTCCTCCTTTACTCGAGTAAAATAGTGTGTAAGAAAAAAAATCGTTGAAACCGATACGTATTTTACATATTTTTTAATTAAATCACCGGAGGAAAGAGGGAGAATGATGACGTCTCATTGTGGAGATGATGGATAAACAAATAAACACAGAACTCGACTAGCGTGGATGATAAGTGGTGAACAAATGTCTAAAACGAGAAAATATCGCTACACAATGGTTAAAGAAAGAAATAAATTGTTGTATATCTCTGTTGGAGCCAGTTTTAAATATGTCTTACTGCCACTGACAAACGTTGTAGTGGTAGAGTGTCACATCCAGATGTTGTCAGACATTGCTCCTAACCAATCAATACAAATTCCTTTCAAACTTTGCTGCATACCTTCCTTCAAATAAATTACAAAGCTATGTCATCATCCAGAAATTTTCAAAATTAAACTCTTTGTCTTTTTTCTTTCTTTCTTTTTCTACAGAAACGTTTAATTGTCGATATTAATAGATGCTTAGCGACTGTTTTCACTTTCTACTTTACGTCTTTATCCCGTTTCATGATTTAAAAATGGATATTTTGCAATTAAAATAACCTAAATTTTACTTTAATGAAGATAAATTTGCTCTTTAAAGTTACTCTTAATTTACGTAATTAAGTGTAAAAAATAGTTAAAAGTATAAAAAGTTAAATAAAAATTTATTTAAGAAATTAATAGTGTTGTTGCAGTAATTATTGATAATTTTTATCTCTTAAATGGCTAATAAATTAATAATTTCCTTAATTAGAAAATCAGCAATTGTGAAATGTAATAATAACGTGTCTACGTAGCTACACAGAAGAAATATACATAAATACGCACATCATGCTGTGTATCTGTGTATACAACATACATACATGTATACAAGAATTGTGAAGTGTGATACTAGTGAGTCAGTAATGTAAATACACAAATACACGTATATTTGCGCATTACTACTGTGTATCTGTGTATTTATACATGTATACTAGAAAATCAGCGATTATGAAGTGTGATACCAGTGTGTCAGTAACGCATCTACTCAGAGAATACAGCATAAATATACGTAGTATCTACACATACCAATGTATACGTGTATACACAACTAATTAATATGCCCAGTATATGAATACAGGCCCATTTATGCTGTAGATATCTACAATACGTATCAATACATCTTATTTGCATCACTTAACACCAAAGTTATATCTTTGAAAACACTACTTTCACAATAGTAGCTCGAATATACATTTGTGCTGGCAACCAATTACTCACGTATATTTGCAACTATAGCCATAATTATAGTGTTTCCTTCCACCTATTTTCCCACAATAATCCTGTAGAAAAGAGTCAACCCTTCGATTACTAAACAGAATCTTACACTTTACTTGCCATTTAACAGATGCTAAACAATGTTTCTGTCTAAGGAGATATATTGCGATCCTTTCCTTTATTATGTTCTCCCAAACACCTTTACTCAGATTTATCCTTTGATATCCGCATCACCCATCACCCCAATGATGCTGGGTGATATAAATCCTGAAGCTGTAGACCTGTCTGTATCAAAATCTAGAAGATATCTAAGAAAATCTTTAGTTTATGTATAAAAAATGTAAGAAATGGAGTAAGAGAGAGAACTTCCCTTTTTTTTTCTTTTTTTCCCTTCTCTATTACAAGAAAGAAATTTATATCTACTTTACCACGACAGGTGGCAAGCTGGATGGTTGAATGAATGGAGTTGGTCATAACGTTCTCTCACTCCTAAGCTGAGGTCAGGAGTAAAAATGTCGGTAGTAAAACCTTCTAGAAAACTCCTAAATCTATCGGACAGAACGAAGAGCAAGAAATGTCTCTCAGAAACGAGAAAGTATTTTTTTATGCACAGCTCAAAGAAGTTTACTTCAATACGTCAGCTTTATCGATTTCTGTAACTAGAGCTTGACAGAAGAATGTTTTGTATCACAATCTCTTTCCCCCTGTCTTATGAATTTTCGTTTCTATTTTTCTACGTTTTTACTTCTTTTCTTGACTTTATGAATACATAAAATTTCTAATTCTCTCCAGGAAATATAGAAGAAATGGCTCAGCATCTTATAACCTCTTTCTCATCTTCTTTGCTATAGAGCTGATGATACTTATATATTCTTTGTATATTTAAATATTTAATTTCATAAATTCATCTATCTCGTAAATAGTTTTATTAGTAAGTGGATTTATGCTATAAACATTTTATTACACTTTTTTAGTTCCTGTAATGGTTATTGAACTGGAAATTTGTTTATCCTTCGCGAGATTGTATACGTTTACATACTAGAATATGCCACTTCCTTGCAGAAAAATGCCGTTTTATTATGATTTTTAACATTATAAAAACTGTTTTCTAAGTTATACGTAGCACATAACTTATATTAACTTAAATATCATTTACTTTAACATAATTATGAGTTAATAGTCTGATATCTTCAGTTCTGGAGAAATGTTATCCACAGCATCACTCTAGATCTTCATCCACAGCATCATTTTAGAATTGAGGATATCTTTTAAACTGACAACTGTATATGGTATCCTGGTTTAGGATATCAAATAAAATATTATTTTAATAAAAGTAAAATTTGTTGTTAAAATAAAGAGCATTAACACTATAGAAATGATATGATCACTGCTAATAAATTGATATCTTAGTTATGTGTTGTAATATTCTATCAACTATCCTATAAACGTAATAAGAAAGCACATAGCTCATAAATAACATTTCTAAATCATAATTAAGTATTAACAATAAAATATGCTTAGTTCTAAAGTGATGTTGAAGGTGCTATCCACCATTCTAGATCTGCATCCACAGCATCCGCATCACATTAAAAGTGAAGATAACTTAATTAAAAGTGATAATTGTATTGAAAATCCTGGTTTAGGATATCATTTATAATATTATTTTTATAAAAATTAAGAATTAAAGTGCTAAAATAATAACTATGAACACTACAGAGCTGAAGAATCTTTTTGGTAATGCTACTAGACACAAATTATTTATCAATAACTATAAAAAGTAATAGAGATTATTTACTTGTAGACGATTTTTAAGTTGTTTTGACAGGTTATTTGTCAATTTAAGCTTAACCAAGCGTTAAAAAATAATAATAATCTTCGTTTCTTGACGATAATAGTTGAGATAATCTTCCAATAACAGATTATTTCTTTTATTGTTGTTACAGATTATCTGTCAGTTTAAGTTTTTATTAACTTTCCTTGTAAAAAATGGGGTTGTATTGCAACAAAAGGAGCTTAAATTAATGTGTAATGTACAAAATTAATTATTTTCAGCAAGTTATAAAGAATGCAGTTTTTCTTATCCAATCTGAGCAGGTGCTTCCTCATTACTGCATTAGAACCACAGATTTCTAAATTACTGTTACTGACAGACAAGGATTCAAAAATTAATATAGTGCTGATAATCTGTACACTAGTACAGATTATCAGCACTATATTAAGAGCACTCTGCACAACAGCATTAAGAGAGATAATCTGTACACTAGTACAGATTATCTCTCTTAATGCTGTTGTGCAGAGTGTCCCATAGGCAAACTTTAATATAATGTCTCCCACTTAGTCCCGACCTCATACCACTATATTATCTGTGAAGTCACTCGAGGGCCTTAATTTATGAATAGAAAATCGTGTCACTTACCTATTTGAAAGCTAGAATTATACAGGCATGTAAAGGATCAATGCCTGACATCTTGTAAGTTTGGTTGCTGGAATAAGGCAATGCAACACAGGGCGATCTGCCAAGCGGTAGTGCCTGTTAGGTGGACTTTTACGAGAAACTGGTCACTATTTAGGTGTTAGACATGTGAAGAAAATCCGGAAAACTTTATTGTTTAGCTCGTTGGTGAGGCGCGAACCCAAACCAACTACTAATGTTTAGTGGTTTATATCCACTCGGCCTCTTGTGGGCATGTCTTGCAAGGTGTATGAAGGTTCAGAGGGATCACTCTTCTGAATCCTTGTTATCAATACAAAGATTCAGAAAGATGATCCCTCTGAATCCCTCTGCAACAGGATGACAATCACATCGAACAGCTATGAAATGATCTAATCTACTGTCTCACAGAGATGCTCTTATATAATACGGATTACTTAATACAAGAATAAATAAAATTCAACTAAATTATCAGCAAGCAGAACAGAAAACTGCAGATAAAGCTACTATAAAAATAAAACCAGTCATCTATAAAATTACAATAAAGCACGAGTTTCTAAGACCAAATATGTACAAAGATACATCTTAATTTTTGTGCTAAATTATTAATTCAAAATAAAGGAAATAAATAATTTTTTAATAAGAAAAATAAAATATTAAATCTTAAAAAAAAAGGAAAAATTAAATAATTTTCTAAACAGCGGTTTAAATTTATTTACTTTTATGTGTTGCTGAAATGCATCTCATTTATCTTCCAACAAACGAAGATAAATAGGAAAATAACTAATACATAGTTATTGATACAAATAGATTAAGAAAAGTGGCAAGAGGTAGGAAGAGACATCGTAATTCATGCAAGGTAATGGTGACAAACGGCTTATACCAAAACATAATTGCTGCACACCATTCACCAAGTGTAACAAACTGTTCTTCAAGGATCGTATCCGTCATTTTGATAAAGGAAAACCCCTTGTTAATTGCCTTATACTGTTTTGTTATACGAAGCTGTCAATTCCAGAGAAGGACATTTTATTTTTAATATATATATATATATATATAAATTACTTCTCTTTAATGTCTAAGCGTCTCTAGAAAAACGTGAAGAAGATAAAGAGCAGAAAGAGGATAAGAAAAAGATACACAGCGTAAATTCAGTAATAAGCATTATTTTAAAGGAGAAAAACAGTAAATTTCTTTAGATTTATCAATAATTTTCTCAGAAAAATATCAAAAATTTTATTTTTTAACAAATTTATAAATTAACTCTCTTTAAAGTCGAAGCATTTCTAGAAGAAAAAGATAAAGAAGAGCAGGAGGTGGATAAGAAAAAGATACACAGAGTAAATCAACACATGCGTAAATCAAGTAATAAGCATTGTTTTAAAAGGGGAAAAACAGTAAATTTCCTTAGTTTTATCAATAATTTTCTCAGGAAAATATCAAAGATCGATTTCTAGTACATTGAAAAAGTACAATTCTTATTAATATGGCTGAAAGAACGTTAAGGGATATCGATTACGAATATGAAATTATTTTTTTTAGAATAAAAAACATTCTAATATTTTGGACTAAATTGAGTTTTTTTGAATTTTCTGCAAAGAAAATACGTGCAAAAGTTAGAAAAATCGTTAAGTACTTTACTTATGAAAATATAATGTGTCAAAAAGTTTTGATCTAGAAAACAAATGCTACCAACTCATTAATAAGAAGGAATAAAAAATAAAATGCAAAACGAATTAGAAACAACATAACATATAAACAGACAAACAGACAAGTTAAATTAAATTATGGTCATAGATTTAATTTAAGTCTAAGAGTAAAGTAAAGTAAGAAAATAAGAGGAAGAAAAAAATGGCTGAATTCTTATATTTTATTACTTTAATTAATGATACAGAACGGCGACTTAATTAAGTTATTTTACTTTAGTCTTTTGTTAATGACAAATGTATAGTTTTATAAAACATTTATCCAGTGTTTTACGTCACGCTGATGTGTCTTTACCAATAATAATAATTATTATATTCTTTGTAGAAGACTCACATTAATTTCTTTTGTAATAATTTGATATTAAAAAATCATTACAATTTTTTTTACTTTTTCGGCTCTTTTTCTGTTATATATAACAGAGGAAAAGTATGGCGATCGATCAAAAATGACCCTCAAGAATTTTACATTTTTGGACTTAGGAGACTTTGAAATGTCGAGAAATGCAAAGAAATTTGAGAATTTTTTCTGTATGTATGAATGTTAGTGTGTGGGGAGGCACGATTTTATTCACCCTCTTTGAAGCTTAATAACTCCTTAATAACTGTCGAAAATTTCTGAAATTTTGCATGTCGGTTTGTGTATTAGGGAAATTGGTTCTGTTACATTTTGGTGATTAAAAGTGGACGGGGTGAGGAGATAAAGGGGGGGT
>NW_019385638.1:201962-218581 GCF_000671375.1 Centruroides sculpturatus | reverse complement strand
CGTGTGATTACTTTATAGATCTGATTCAAGGGTCGAATGAGAGACATTCTTTAACAAATAAACAAGAATAAATTTAATTAAACATAAACCAATAAAATTAGTACAAATATATGGTAGGAAGAGACAATAACTACAAATTACAACCTATAAGTCGAGAGATATATGGACTTATATTTAACCGATATACGATCGAGAGAGAGAGCTTACAATATCGTTATTAAACATACAACCTGTTTCAGTTGTCGTTCGTCTTCTTCATGTAGGCATAGACACTTCGTTTATAAAGTTATTTTACTTCTTTCCATGGGAGATCGATATGTGCACAAAATCAAAGTATATCTTCTCAGCGCTAACTCTTGATTTATTCTATGTGACTCGTCTAAGGGCGTTAGCCCTCAGGAGAAATATGTGTGGAGTCCTGACTCTTCCAGGTCTGTCGATGAACTCCCCGAATTCTGATAAATTTCCTGTATATCTGACGATCGGCGACCAATCATCATGCAAAGATTCTTCCGTGGGAACGGACGAAAAGGGGAATATGTGAGGGGTAAACATTTCCCATCAAAGCGAGATTTTTTGCAGATAAGGGAAAAACAGAGGATGTTCCTACTTCCCTAGAAGGAAGTAGCATCTGTTATCTATTTTTCCCACTCTAAAACGTTATTTTTCTCACCCAAACGAAAGAATATTTTATAACAAAATATTAACATTATTAATAAAATTACTATTTTAGACCCGGGGGCCTTTCAGATCTCACACATTACAAGTTAAAACTCATCTACATGGTAAGTCTTGGCGCTGTTGTGTACTTAATTTGTATATTATACAGTAGAGCGTCGATTATCCGAATCAATTGGGGACTGGGGTTGTTCGGAAGATCGATTTTTCGGATAACCGATTATATACGAAAGAATATATTAATTTATCCCATCTTGACATTTTTCTCCGTTGCGTGTCGCTTCGCGTTGAATTTTCGTCGATGTTAAGCGTAACGAAGACTATTGTATCGTTAAAAATTATTTTTTTATTTTGTACGGACAAAATAGATATATTGAAAAATATAAAAACAATAAAAAATTTTACCTCGGAATGGTATAAATAATTATTATATGCATTTATTAACCTTGCGCCGCACGTTTACAACATTCCGTTACTCATGAGTGAACGTCGCGCATTGACACACGGGAAATTTGTTGAAAAAATGGCAGATACGTTTAAAATCGAGGTTTACGAGCAAAGGTAAATAAACAAATTGAACTATTTTAAAGTATTTATAGAGTGTTCAATAAATAGAAATATAAATTCGTATGACGCAATTGGGACGGTAAGATTTACTCTCCGAATGAAGGGGTAGCGACCCCCCTCTGTGCGAACAATAAATGTCTAATGAACCATACGCGCGACTTTTCCCGAGATATAGACCTATGGAAATTATTTTACGGTTCACGTGACCGGCTGTTTGCCACAATTTACCCTGAGAATGAGCGGGTCGGCGACCCCCCTCCGAGTGTGCGCGAGCGAGCGTTAATTTTTTTTTGTGCGGAAGGCTCCCTTTTTACCATGATGTCACGTGACCGGAAATGACGTAGGCGAATTTTCAGGGGTTTATATCTCGCAAAGGGTCGCGAGTAGGGATATGGTTCCTTTGACTTTATTGTTCGCACAGGGGGGCTACAATTTGGGGAGTTGCCACCCCTTCATTCGGAGGGTAAATCTTACCATTAGGACTTTAACGGAGCTATAGAGCATACTGATAGGAACAAAAAAGTCAAAGGAACAGTACCTCATGGAAATTTGTAAAGAACGCCCACTAGGGGGCGTCCCGGGCTACTAGTATCTTATAACGAAGTTCGGAAGTTTCGATGTTTCACCGATGTTTTAGTTTCAGAGCACTCTCAAGTGGGAAAGTCAACTAATCCAGTGCAGTTTTGTACTTGTGAAATTCTTCTTTATGATAACCGGGTTAAGTACAGTGCCTTGATAAACAGTATTTTAGTTTGAAGAATTTTGTCGAAAGGAATTTTTTTCTAAGTTAATTATAGACATAGTCTGTCCAAAAACAATTTTTTCGGTAACCACCATTTATTCTTATTACGTGTTCTAGAATACACCTTTGACGACCGAGCCTTTCTTTAGAGGCTACTTGGCCGTCAGGTTTAAAACATCCCTTAATTAAAAAAAACACAGAGATTAACCAATTAAAAATTATAACACTAAAATTGCGATTGGTAAATCTTACAGACGTCTTAGGTGCTTTTATATCTACTAAAGTATTTATTTTTTTGGACAGACTGTCTTTAATTAAAGTATTTTAGTTCTTGTTCGCTTCTTATCTAACAAAATCCGTTGATATTTCTATGCATTACTCGATTCACTTTTAACTGCATTAAGTAGGGCCTAAATAAAAATAGATTGATTAATCCCTGAAGATGTCAATGCAAACTTTTCGGGTACTGTACTTCCAAAAACAAAGTAACAGTAATTCCAATCTGAAAACCGTGGAGGCCATGAAATGATAATAATCGGCTAATCACTCTCAATTGCGAAAAATGTTCCTGCACATTTAAGATGATTTGTGCAGTAGACTGCAGCACTTTTAGTTCAAAATTGTGAAGATCATACTATTTCTCCTTTGCAGTGTTCTAATAAACAAGATTAATCTTCATAGTTCGTTCGAAAATATACGAAATACGGAACTTAAAAAATGGCGACGGCTACATATTTCGAACAGCAGTGCGAATTGAAATATTATCGGAAATTAGACTAAGTGCTGCAATTTTCTATTTCTTACAATATATAAATATAAGGCAGTCATGTTACGACATAATTTATAACGGCCACATGCTAATGATATTTACTGTATTGTTCGCGCGTTTCTGTTTGTTTTTTTTTATGCAGGTGTAGACGTTTTTTGGAAAGGTTTTAGTTTCTTAAAATTAAATGCTACAAGCAAAATTCTCATGAAAGCTTTTCATATTTGTATAAATAAAAAATAAACGTGTTCTATGATATTTATTTACCATAAATTAAAATTCAGCTAGTGTAACATCATTCCAAATTTGAGTGGAGTCAAACACAATTATTACCAGCAAGTTTGGACAATTGCTTGGGAGCAATCATATTACATTTTTTCTGTCTGGGATTCGTTCTTATTCTATTTTTATTATCTAAATGGTTATAAAAAGAGATCGTAATATTCCGGTGGGGAAGTCATGCAAAGTGAGGGAACGTACCCAGAAAAAAAAACTTTATTATTTCCTGTTTTAAAGATTTTTCTTTTTTTCTGGATATGTTTCCTCATTTTGCAGGACTTGGACACTGGTATAATAAGTCCTAATAATTCGATCTGTCCTAGAAAATTGTATAATAAGGACACAAAGGCTTAAAAATTAATATCATTCTTACTCCATTAATTATTTTAAAATTACTAATGGTTAAAAACAGTTATATACAATGGCAACTTGTATATATGAAGAAATGTTGCTTTTAAAATTAGAGCGTTAAAGATCATGTAGGCGAGGAGATAGACGAGTTGTCATGTGTTATATCTCGACTGGAGTTGAACTTAATGAAGATTTAAGGAACTTCTTGGACATTTTGTACTATGAATTACGAATAAGAGAAATCAAATACTTTTTAGTATATTTAAAAAAAAATGAATACAGTAATGTATCATGAAAGTGCTGATGTATTCACAAAGTACCTTAAATATATAAAACAGATATTATTACTATAATCTAATTACTGTCAGATGTAAATACACATACCTTTCCGAAATTCATAAATTTTCTATCAGATAAAAGAAATCCAGTCACCAACCCCATACAATAACTGCTCAGGTGATAATAGTATGGTTTAACGTAAATGTAATTGTAATAATTCCTTACGTCCCTGAAAATAACGTACCAAAAATGTTATACATTACATAATTAATTCAACACATATTTTACACCATTGTTTACTAGAAGTATAGAATGTAGGTTATAAGTTTACAACATGCAATTATATTTTCTCTTAATTATAATATAATATGACTGATATAATATATCTGTCCGCTATATGATAAGAATAACAGTAATTAGATTGTTAGAAAGATAACAAGGGTAAATAAGACATTTTGAAGATACTGTAATAAAATGAACACAAACAACATAAATGCTTGTACCCTCGATGATAATTATAAGTATAAATGAATGCAGATATGAGAAAGCGAAGTTTTTATAATGTATTAGAAATAGAAAACGATGGTCTTCAACACGATACTTCTGCTTATTACACATTGTATCGAAGTGTTTCGAGTGCTTACAGGAATTGTTTCTTAATTAAGAAAAGAAATGGTCTTATACAGTCGATCCCCCTATAATTACGGTCCCTATAATTACGATTCCTATAAAACTACGAAAAAATTGTGACCGGTATCAGTAAAAAACAGTAAAAACCCCCTATAATTACCTCAAACGTCATCAGGCAGCCGAACTACTTTCCAGCCGTCGGTAGCGCCAACTACCGAGAGATTTCTATCGTCTGGACAGTATTATATAAATTATATATAAATTAGGTACTGTACATATAATTATATATTAATTATATATAAATTAGGTACTGTATATATAATTATATATTAACTTATTGTAACTTTGTTATAATTAAATATATAATTTCCGCCGTCTAGCGTGGCGCCACGCTACGGAGATTTTTACGCTAACTATCGTCTGTCAGTATGTAAATTAGGTACCGTAAGTCTAATACAGTACTGTAATTTTATACATTTCTTGTGAAAGAAACATTTCTTATTCAACGGCGATTAAAATTATTTATATTAATGATGTCTCCGAAGTTCTACGAAGTTTTCACAGAAAAATAAGTTGTTAGAAATCGGCCGCTCTTTGCTGAGCTGTTCCGCGACGAAAACAATGTTGAGCAATGGCAATGTCGAATGGTGACACTCGGTAAGTAATCCTACAATTTTTTGTTTATAGCGTAGTTTATACGGATTATTCCCAAAAAATATATACGTATTTTGGAAATGTTGAGTCGGATTAGTCTAGAATCGATTAATTTTATGGAAGAAAATCTTTCAAACAGCCGTAGTCCGTAAACTTGACACGTGTCGGGATGTGATTGGAAGGATTCGTAAGAAATCGGATTCCTAAAGAATGGAACATATCTATATCTTATAGAGGGGTCGACTGCATATGGATAATCTTTTGAACCTCTCGATTCACCTTACGACACGCTATAGGTGAGAAGGGTCAAATCTTCGCTGCGTTAGACTGTTTTTTGGAGACTAGTCAAGATGGTACAGATAACAGTTCCACTGTATAACAGAGAACTTGAAGAATTCATTCACTGAAGGCAAAATTCCAGTTATAAAACCTTATCTCTTCAGTAGGCTACATCGCTGTGAACTAATAAAGTCTTCCGTAATAACGAATATTAATAGTACAGGCAAAATACATGACGCTGCATGTAGAATGTTTTTATAGTTTGTTTTTAATAGTACAAAACATAAACGAACAGAAGAATCATGAATTGTCCTATGTTAAGACGTCCCGAACCACTTCAACCTGTTTCGTTTTTCAATATATTGAAAAAAGTATTTTAGTATTTAAAAATTGCACTGATGAATAACTTACTGAACATCGGTGGAATATCCGTGTACGAATGTGTAGTTATAATTTAAAATTAATACAGATGTTGTAGAAAATCCTATTATGCTCAAAACGATCATTGTTATAATTCCAACTTTCGGCCATCTGAAAATTATTAAAAAAATTTTACTATTAACCACCTATATATTATTATGATATATCTATTGATACTTATATCAAATTTCACATTTTATTATAACTTTACATTTTAATATTATTTTATTAGTTACGGATAAAATTAGACTTAATGGAATTAGTTCAAATAAATAAGATCAAATGTAATCTTAATTACTGATTAAAATAAAAGCCTATTTTTGTTTTTAATACATTATGTAGTAGATTACATCTTGTGAAATCAAATGATAAACATTTATTTTAATTTTTATATTCGCAGACACTGATATTTTAGAGAAATTTAAATTTCATAATAAGGTTTTGATAAAGTCATAAGATATAAGAGGTTAAATATTTATCTTTCTTTACTTTTGTAATTGAAATATTAATAAGTCTCAAATACAATAAAATTTGCATAAATCTATCTAATATAAAAAATATAGCAATGAGAGTTTCGTAAGTTTCCCATCTGTTATGAGCTTTTATTTTAAAAGACACTTTTATATTATTAAAATTTTTGTATTTCTAATTACTTTAAAATAGCAAAAAAAATTTAATATTTTTTTAAGTACGGGTTAGTTTTATAAAAGAAAGTTTAAACGTTAATAATGATTAAAATCTTTAATCCTTATTAACGTTTTATGCATCACAACATACACGACCCTTCTCTATGTTTGCACTTTCTTGACCATTCACCAATGAAATTCAATGTCTTCAATGCCTCTCACATTCAAGCCACAATTTTAAACTTAGTTTCTTAATATCTGACAATGGAATAAACATTAAATGAAATCGACGCCAATTGACACACATTCAGACAAGGGGACGAATACATATGCACGGAGTATTTCTTGTTTCGTATACATAACAGCAGGGAAAGTATAATGCACAGGTCATTCTTACTTACAAAAACCTTGCGAATGAAAAAAATTGGCAATATCCACTTTATCAAAACATGTATATACAGTAAGTGTCAAAATTTTTACAAAGCACGCAGGAGACTATTTTATAAACTAAAATATCTTGCAAAACACATTTAGTACGAAAAACTTTATATTTATGAATATAATGACATGCTTACGTATATATTTATATTATACCTATGTGAACAACGTAATTATTTAATTACGTATGTTAATTAACTGTAATTACGTAATTATAGTAAAATACAAAGAACGTATCATTGGGAAAATGCTTTCAGGCGCAACTGCACAGACAAATTAGCGACGTTTAAGGAGGGGCCAGGTTTTTCAATAAGGTCGAGATTAGGCGATTGAGGCAACCACACGAGCAGATTAATATTTTGATCTCAAAGCCACGACATTGACTTCTTGGATGTGTATTTTGGATAATTTCTTGCTGATAAATGAAAGAAGTCTTATCAATGTGGTAATAATCAAGAGACTGAAACAAATAATATGTTACAGTTTCATGATGAACTCAGGATATTTTTCTTCTAATTATCAATTAGAGTTCAGACTATGTACAAAAAATTATTTAATTAATTTTTGAGTCTATCAAATCCTTTTTGAGTCTATCAAAACCACTACTAGAGGGCTTGAACCTGATACAGATGATATAAAACTTGGCAGTTGGTGAGAAGATTTACTTACCCTAAACACTGGGAAGTTCAGTCGTGGGTTCGCGCCGCGATCAGACAGGCTGGCTGCTTGGAGTTTTCCGGGTTTTCTCCTTGCCAATAACGACTAAATAGGAGGCCAGTTCCCCATAAAAGTCCTCCCGGAAGGCATTATTTCCCGCGCGCGCGTATAGGCCGTTCGGATACGGCTGGCTCTTCGGTCGCATAGCGATCATACCCATATGTCTGTCGGAGAAAAAGCCTATATGAGCTAAAATCTCCATATTAACATCTGAGAAGAAGAAGAAGAAAAAAAAAAGAAGATTTACTTAATTTTTAATGTTAAGGCGTCAGATACCTAAAATGAAAGGCTGACGTCTGATCGTTTTTAATTGTAAATTTTACCTATTGTTATTCGTTTTTATGAAGTGGTTTCTTCAAACCAATGTAAAGGCTACTTCTATGGTGTACGAAAAAAGGATTTGATAGACTCAAAAATTAATTAAATAATTTTTGTACATAGTCTGAACTCTAATTGATAATTAGAACAAATAATATGTGTAAAAAACGTGTCTCGGTGGAAATAAAGTTCACCAATCTATTAAATGTAAGGCCTTGCATTTCAGGTAGAAAATACAAAATACAGCCCCAGACTGCCACCAAATTTCAATGTGGCTCATTTATAGTGTTTGTCCAATAAGTACATAAACTGATATTTTCCTGCCAATGCAAACGGTTTCTGTGGTCGTGATCGATAGTGCTGGATGATAGGTAAGCTACGAGACCCGGCTCAGTTGTCTCTGATCCTTTGGAGTATATATCAGGTCAGTCCATAAGTTCGTGCGCATTTTTATCTACAAAAAAGCAACAAAAATTTTAAGCCGTAGTCCGTAAACTTGACACGTGTCGGGATGTGATTGGAAGGATTCGTAAGAAATCGGATTCCTAAAGAATGGAACATATCTATATCTTATAGAGGGGTCGACTGCATATGGATAATCTTTTGAACCTCTCGATTCACCTTACGACACGCTATAGGTGAGAAGGGTCAAATCTTCGCTGCGTTAGACTGTTTTTTGGAGACTAGTCAAGATGGTACAGATAACAGTTCCACTGTATAACAGAGAACTTGAAGAATTCATTCACTGAAGGCAAAATTCCAGTTATAAAACCTTATCTCTTCAGTAGGCTACATCGCTGTGAACTAATAAAGTCTTCCGTAATAACGAATATTAATAGTACAGGCAAAATACATGACGCTGCATGTAGAATGTTTTTATAGTTTGTTTTTAATAGTACAAAACATAAACGAACAGAAGAATCATGAATTGTCCTATGTTAAGACGTCCCGAACCACTTCAACCTGTTTCGTTTTTCAATATATTGAAAAAAGTATTTTAGTATTTAAAAATTGCACTGATGAATAACTTACTGAACATCGGTGGAATATCCGTGTACGAATGTGTAGTTATAATTTAAAATTAATACAGATGTTGTAGAAAATCCTATTATGCTCAAAACGATCATTGTTATAATTCCAACTTTCGGCCATCTGAAAATTATTAAAAAAATTTTACTATTAACCACCTATATATTATTATGATATATCTATTGATACTTATATCAAATTTCACATTTTATTATAACTTTACATTTTAATATTATTTTANAAAATAAAAAGTATAAAACATGTCTCTTATATTCATCTGTTACTTCCATTTTAACGAAAATAAACAACTGAAATGTTCCCAATTCTGAACAGTATTATATGAATGAGATCAAATTTAATACTTCAGTGTAAAAAGTATCACATTAGACTGGCATTTTTAACAGCAAAACAAGATTTTTCTCAAGGTCATAAAATACGCACGAACTTATGGACTGACCTGATAGATTGCACCCGAACAGGAAGTATGTTTATTGCTCGCGTCGAGAGACAAGCTGCAAAGAATCGTCGAACAGTGTTTTGCCATCAACTTTTGCGAAAAATTGAAAAACTTCGCCACTGAGTGTTTGCATATGATCCGTGAGGCTTATAGGACGAAACCGTGTTCAGTACGCGGGTTTTGAGTGGCATAAAACTCCTAAGATGGCTGGCAGACGTCGAAGACAAACAACGCGCTGGAAGTCCGACAGCGACCCAAACCGATGAATGTCTCTAAAGTGGAGAAAATTTTGAGGAATAGGATCAGCCGCTCCGAAAGGAGATCGCCGATACTTAGATGCTCCATCAAGACAATGCGCCCAGTTACACGTCGCTAATTGTGAGGGAAGCACTGGCCAAACATAACGTCTCAACGCTGCCCCAACCATCCTACAGTTCAGATGTGGCTCTTCCGACTTCTTTTTGTTCTCTCATATCAAAAGAGCCTGAAGGACATAGTTTTGAAACGATTGAGGAGGTTCAAGCGCCTTCGACACAGTGCCTGAACAGCCTTGCGGTTGCTGCCTTCCAGGTAACGTATGGAGACTGGAAAAAAGTTGGCAGTTGTGTATTGATGCAGGCGGGTAATATCTTGAAGATTATTAGCTTATTGTTCATGTATCTTCAATAAATTTCTTTTACTACCTTCAGTCCCGATATCCTGTAGACATCACCGATGTAGTCAGTACTTACGTTCGGCCATATAATCCAACTATATTAATTTTGGCCTCATTTGATCATACAATCTTATTTCAATCTTCTAATGTTTAGTCGTTATACGGTTTGGTATAATTAAATCGCTTCTATTTATGTAATTTGAAAACTCACGAAGCCTACACTTACGGAAGTGTTACTATACGCGTCTGCGGATACTTGAAACACTCACTTCTAATATTAAGCCATTATTCAATTCCATCTTTAACTGTTACGTATCTTCTCGTTATCAAACGTTTCTGTTTATGCGCTCAACGTTTTCTTCCTGCCAACTCTTAGATTTTTCTGACATGGTAGCTCACTATGTTTTATTGTGGTACTCTCAAACCCCAAAACAAACTTCTAATGCTACTTGGTCAACACAACTTATTTTTTGGCAGGTTCACAATATGAAGTTTTTTCTTGCTGGGAAGCTTCTTTGTGATAGCGCATTTCACGCAGCTTCTCATTTGCATATTTATACGTTAATATCGCGTTAATATGCACGAAATTACATTGTTTAACGATGATGTTAAAACAAATTAATTTCTGCATTAAAATCCTTTCAATTCAACAAGCAGAATTTATACACCATATATTTAAATTATCTTAATTGTTTGCTATAATGTGACTATTGTGATAATCTTACAGCTGATTTATTTCATTTTCCTTTTACTTTTGCATATAGTATAGTTTCTGCTATTTTTCTATGCTATGAAGTCTGTACATACGAAGTTTGTACAAAATTTGACGCTTACCGTGTTGTTCGATAAAGTTCTGTTTTAGAATTCAGTTTTGATGAGAAGAAATCATTATTTTCTTGAAATTTGCTAAAAAGGTGTTACAACGCGTTTATCTCATCACGTTTTTCCTGCACTCTCGTCAATGCAGCTAAAAGGAATTCTGCGATTTAGTGTCAAAGCACTTAAAGCGCAGTGTATAAAAGAAGAGAAGCATTATAAGTTTGTTGTAATCAGATGATGAGAACACGAGTGAAATTTACATGAGGTTACTGACAGCTGTTCAAGCAAATATATAAGAGTAGACTGTGCCCAAATATAATAAACGGTAGTCACATTATCCATGATGATGACTGATCAGGTCGGAAAGATAATTCTGACAGACACAATCAAAGCGCATATTGATGTGTAAATAGGAACGTTATAAAAATCATAATTCGTGACATTTTTGCTGACACTGATGAGTCAACTTAATTGAACATGATTCATAGATTTAAACCTTTATCTAGTACCGTTCTGAGAATTATTAAATGCACAATCACGACATATGTTCAATTTGCTCTATATTACACACTTTTATATTGGGAAGCTATTTTTCATATGATATTGCACATGTACATATACAGCAGCATTGCCTACTCCAGCACGTAATGACATCTGTTTACGTAACTGTTCACCATTATCATCTAGAAAATTTCAGGAAAACATCGGCGTCGTTGTTATTATGTTCAAAACACCGTTAATTTACTACCCCATGTATTTTAAAATTAATTGCAGTAAAATTATATAATTTTTCTTACCTATCTAGAATGAACAATATCGGTGCGGTAATGACATTTAGTTGAAAAGTTGCATTCATTATCCACATGTACCGAATTATCTGCAAATAGGAATTGTACATAAGATGTTTTTCGTTATACGTAGCACTAATATAAAATTCGATCGAAGGTAAATATAAATTACTGTAAGAAATAAATTGTTTTCAAAGTTATAAGTATGTAATACTAATTTCCACCAATTCAGTTCAACAATCTTTACGTGGTAGATAAGGAAATGCCAATTGCAATCATTCAGAAGAATAGGTAATATTATTGCGAATGCCACAAAACAAAGAACCATAAAAGTCAACCTATAATATATAAAAGAATAATTCATATAATAAATATTATTTTTAATTTCACAAATTATCTTATCAACTTCAAAAGTATTTTTAAACCTGATGTATCTTTTAACGAGAAAGACAACGTAGTACAATGTAGAATGTTGAACATTGTTCTTTCGTAGGTAAGTTATTAGAAAGGCACTACATAATAAATAAAACAAAATGCTTTATAAAACGTTATATTATAACTTTAATGTACAGGAAGACCCCGCTTAACGTTGCCTCGATTAACGCTCATTCGACAAAACGTGGTATGCTCGAAGCCTAAAGAAGCTCAAATTTACGCTCATTCAAATTATCGTGGTATTTCGTTGATTTGTTATAATACGATTACTCGAAAACGAACCAATCAGCAAAAGGCGGCAATTTGTCATAGCCTAAATCTATGTTTGGTGCAATTTTGAAAAAAATCTAACACCATAGATGCCCTAGGCAATATCGACTTCGCGTAGCAAAAATTAACTGAGTAATGCATGAACGGAATGTGTATGAAGTTATGGTTGAAGGTATCTAAGAATTCTTAACGAGAAGAGCCTATTTCTGCATCGTTAGGTTGATCAAATTGTCAACCTTCTCTATACGTCAGATTAGATGTAGGCAAGCAGGATATTGAGGAGTTACTGCAGTTTTCTGGTATGAGCCTTGCCTACGATGACCTTCAAGAACTGGCAAAACAAGGAATTCCTGTAAAATTGGAAAATATAGATTCTAAAAACGAAAAACCCAATGAAAATATTTACAGATTTCCTTAGTAAAAGTTTGGTAACGATGACCGAAATCGTTAATCAAATTTTAGCGAATGACCTAGATTTTGAAAGGAGTGCAAAAGCAAAACCAGCGTTTTAGATGCGATGTTCTATTACCGACATTTGGTTAAAAAAACAAAAAAGCGACAAATGAAACTACACGGACTTTATGGCAAAATCAAGAATTTCAGAAGAGGCAGGACCTTCGTCACAAAAAATAAAATTTACTTCTGTGTGTGCATATGTTTATGTGTTATTTAACATATATTATTATAAAAATTCATATAAAGCTAACTTAAAATAAAATCTGTTTAACTTTGGTTGCCTGTTTCCCCTCCCCTATTTACTCTATGTTAAAATGACTTTGTTTAACACTGTTTCGTTTAGCGCTTTGTCGACCAGGAACACATCTTTCGTGTTAAGCTGCGTCTTACTGTACAAAGAAAGTAAATTATTTTAAATACATTTATGCACATATGTAAGTTATATAAAATTATATATGAATTAAATATGTATTATAATTAATTTGTTAAAAAAGATATATAACAAAATTGAAACAATTACAATTTAATTACCTGAAGAAAAAAAACGATTCTACCGATACAACTCCATTTGCTATTGTAAAGAAAGTACGACGCATCGTACTAAAAAAATTTCGAATGTTTCCTATAAAAATAAATTGATATTTTAAAATTTATTTTTGATAGTGACAGAATATTTAATTATTTAAAATAATGGGTTAATCTAAATTAATGTAAGTAAACTGACTAATTTTTCTATTATAAATTATACAGGATGATTCCAAACTATATGTTAGAAATGTTACCTTGGTAGAGGGGACCTAAATAAGCAGATTTTGTACAGGGATGTGGGTGCCGAAATGCAGCGTTGAAGTGTTAGCAGGTAATGCAGTATTAACAACAGGTAAGTGAAAAGACAAGACAAAGGAAAGCAACAATTTATTTATCAAGTGGTTTACAATAGATGCTCGAAAGAGCAACCACCAACAGCAATGCAAGATTCACAGAGGCGACGCATGGATTGGCGTACATTAGTAAAAACGTCAGGCATATCATTCACATTTCCAGTGGTGATATTCGAAACATTTAACAAAGGGTTTGCTAACAGAAACTTTTCCGCCCCAAGCCCTAGATATCTCGGGAAAGTTACATAGCGTTAGGTAAAACTCGGGCGTTTGTACCCTCTAAAAAGTTTTGTTTTTTTTTTTTTTTTGAATTTTTGGAATGTATTTTAAGTTACCAAATTTTTTCAAAATTTTTTTCTTGCGCGAAAAAATGTTATCGCGATTTTAATTTACCTTTAATGACGCACGATTCACGCTTAATTGCTTTTTAATTGTTTTTTAATGGGAGTTTGATATCAAATTTCATTCATCGTTCTAAAGTTGTAGTGCACAAATTTTCCTTCGGTAAAGTTATTTAAAGCTAGTTTCTGATGTCAAAAACGACCTCCGACAGTTTTTAAATTGTTTTAATTAATAGATTTTATTACATATAAGTTTAATTAAGTCGGGGGGCGAAAATTGCAATAAAAATTTTGATTTTTTAAAAATATTTAAAAATATACGGCCAGCTAGTATTCACCCTACTATAAACCCATCGCCTCCCGAGACTTCTATGAGAATGTCCCGAGAAATCAAACTCTAGCTGTGTTCAAGGTCATCCAGCTGTGTAAACAATGACTCATCAGCGTCAGATTTCACAGAAAGACCAGACAATGGAAAATAAAATCTGAAGCTTTTTCTTCAAAATTAATGCATTTCTTTCGTTTTTTTCAGTTTTAAGTATTTTTTATGTTTAATTACATTAATATCAAAAATTGCTAGAGTCCCAAGGAGTTAACTGCTTTCCCTGTGACTTTTTCTCAAGAAAATCTTTTCTAAATCATTTATTTTATCATTAGGTATTATTATAATAATAGACAGATGTCATCGTTTTTCGAAATACAATATCTTTTTTATTTCACTGTCGATAGCCCGACACGTGTTCCGCAGCCATCTTGTATTTTTTCGCGCACGTGGGATTGTGGGATCTCTCGTATGACTGGACCTAGTTTCAAGAACTCTCTTGAGTCGATCGCGATTAAATCTCGTTTCAGTCGAGATTGAAACGGTCGATGGAGGTTGCACCATAGCGAACGGGGTATAAAACTCTAGTTTAGTAGTGTTACAGAGTATAATTCGTATTTTTAATATATTTTTTAAAAGAAACGAAACCACTGAGAAATGTTACATGTGTTTAACAACGGGTTTGGCCGAACCTGTGCGAACCCGCTGAATATCACCACTGCACATTTCCATCAATAACAGACAATCAGGCAACCAGATCTTTTTCAGATGTTATGGGACTACTGTACACCAACGCGCTTAATGTGACCCCAAAAGAAGAAATTCAAGCAAGTCAAGTCTCGAGAACGGGATGGGCAAGGAACTGGTCCATCCCATCCTATCCAATGCTGGACGTAGACAGCATCCAGGTGATCCCTGACGTTCCTGCTGAAGTGAGCTGAGACTCCATCGTGCTGGAACTACATTTGTGTGCGAACAGCTAAAGGAACATCGACCAGAAGTTTAGGTAAGACCTCTTTTAGATGCCGTATGTGTGGCTGGTTAAACGACTAGGTACGTCCTACTAAGTTATTGTGCAAAATGCCTGCCCAAACATTAATGGAAAACCTTTGGTAACTATATGTTCTTGTGCCATGTGGGTTATTATGATCCCAACGAGAGAATAATGGGTGGTAAACATACCGGACCGAGAAAAGGTAGCCTCATCAATGAATAAAACAGCTGCAAGGAAGGGGACATTGGCTACAATCTGCTGTAAGTATAGGTACCAGCAGGCAAAGTTCACATGCAAGAGGATAATTAGCAGAGGCTTGCACTCACTGCAAATGATACAGGTGCATTCTGTCTTCATGTAAAGTCCCCCAAATAGATGCATGGCTCACACTCAACGCACGTCCAACAACTCTTGAGCTTGTCATAGGACTATTTTCTGCTGTTTTTAATAATCCTTCTTCCACTACAGGCAATTTGCAATATTTTCCAGCGCCCGTATCACTCACGCCTGGATGCATAAACCGATCCACTCTTGCAAAACTCCCAATGAAGACGCTTGAATGTTCTGCGATCCGGAAAATTTCTACTCGGAAATCGCTCCATATACATGTACAGTACAGTATTGTACAGTACATCCTTTGAGCAGTTGCTCCATTTCTGTGCGCAGCTTCATATCTGAAATGCATGTCGGCAAGCTCCGCATTGGTGTAACGATGCATGTTGCTTAAAATCTGTGCGGGGAATGACGATTGAAGCCAGCGAAGCGCTTTCACACGCCGAACTGAACAGAGCTCCCTCGCGCATTTTTGCACCCACATTCCTATACGCCGCATTTCTTTATGCAGTGCTCCAGAAGCACTTTACAGCAAACACACTGAAACTGGTTTCTAATTGGCCAATACTGCTCATGACGTCTGTGGGGCTCGGGAGACGTAAAGACTTATTACGCACTTTTTTGGGTAGAGTCCTGTCACCAGGTGTGTTTTATCGGACACACCGCCGTTTGAGATGAAATGGATGATTAAGGCGCGAGGGTAAGAGTCTGTCTGAAGTCCAGGAATGAGCCTCTCAGGAGGAAGAATGCAGAGTCAGATATAAATAATTTAAGGACATTTATTAACATAAACGAAAGTTTAGAACAGAATTATAAAAGCCAATTTTGCAAATTTCCCTATTTTTATCTATATAACGAGGGGGTGCCAACGGGGGGTATTCGAACTTACGCGACTCACAACATACCAGATAAACAAGATGTCTTCTCTTGTTACGTGGACCTGACGGCCAAGACTGAGGAGCAGTGTTGCCGCAATAAAATTTCAAAACGTACTGAAGCGCCTTCAAAAAATGTACTATTTTCCTTCAAAATGTACTAGTTCTATGAATACTTTGTTTACGTGCCTATATGTATATTTAGGCACATAACTTTACG
>NW_019385638.1:176514-200912 GCF_000671375.1 Centruroides sculpturatus | reverse complement strand
GAGAATGTGCAGACAACTGAACGTGTGAAATAAGACCACGGAGTCAAGACCGTTTACACGTGCAACTATCTATGTTGCTGACGTCGACGGACACACACCATTTGTACGTTGTAATTGGATAATTTAAATTAGCAAGCAATGACACTACTGAGACTTTATTAAATTAATTTTTCTCATTTTTTCGTTAAGGCGTGAAATATTATTTTGTACCGTATATGGTACTTGAAATATTATAATGT
Source organism: Centruroides sculpturatus (assembly GCF_000671375.1). NCBI lineage: Eukaryota > Metazoa > Arthropoda > Arachnida > Scorpiones > Buthidae > Centruroides > Centruroides sculpturatus. The sequence continues at coordinate 200,673 of NW_019385638.1, read as the reverse complement.
ACTGAAAATGTACTAAAAATCTAAATGTACTTTCAATTTACTGGAAAGGGCAAAATGTACCAGAAAAGTACAAATGTACTAAGAACGGCAACACTGCTGCGGAGGTATCTGGTGTTCGCTGCACTTTGTCTTGTGCTTTATCGTCTTTGAGTCGTCCTCTGTTGAACCACTCTTGCTCTGGTGCTCATCTGGTCTCACTCTTTGGTTCTCTGTCTTTCTGATTGTGATTGCGACTCCAACTCGTTCTGCAACAACTCTTTCTGTGACATCATCTGCAACTCAACTGCCTTTCTCTGGCTGGAGCTGTGTCCCAACTGCTGACTATCTCACTGTCTCTAACTGTCTGGACTGTGTCCCATCTCTAACTGAAATTTTTCTTTCTTACTGCTTTTCTCTGACTGGAGCTCAACTTTTAAACCCTTCTAGCATGAGAAAGTTCATCATTCGGTGATGATTCATGGCAGTGTTATCATTGTAGCTGAGGCAGTGTTTTTTTATTTGGTGATGATGTCGAGCTTTTGTAGAGTCATCTCTGAGTTGGTGTTTGCTTATCTCTGAGTTGACATGACTCATCTTTGCTCTTAGTCATTGTTTATTGATTGCTTTGACAGTTTTTTATTTAATATGTAAACATTGCCGAAAACAAGGGGATGCAATTTTCCCCATTTCTATATATATCTTTTATAATTTTTGATTATTTAATTGTTCCTTCCTCTTTTCTTTGGCATGTTGTGAGATTTGTGATAGTTGGATAATAAACCATTTTATTCTAATTAATTTAAGTTGATGTTAAAATTTGGAAAAGGGGGTCCATAGATTGATAACATAGGCGAATTTCCTCCTACAACTTCGGTTGTTATTCAAAATACAATTAAGGTTCACGCGAATACATAATTAAAAAAGATATAAAGTAAATAAACAAAAATTATTACAAATAACAGTTTACAAATATATATATAGATATTTTTGGAGGGAGAAGTGGTGGTCTTCACATTTTTTAATCTCGAGAAAGGAGTTAGATTCGTCAATATGGAGACCAGATATGGAAAACGTAAGAGAAGAGGACCGGATTAAATATATATGAATTTCCGATTTGTACCGCGAGTCACGTTATTTCAATAAAAATATTTTACGGCGAACGGAGTTAAATTCATAACAGGCACGACTTTACTGCTAATGGGAAAGTATGATGTACAGGGGCAAAACACTATTAAAGAACCAGACTCAATAAATTTGTCTTGATCGATTAATACCTCTGCTTCTTGAGCTGCCAATAGTTTTAATTCTTCGATATTGGCGTAATAATCTTTTACTTTGAGTTTTTCAATCGCTGGACGGCGTAAGTTTGGCTTGAGTGCAGGAAGTCAGTTGTAAACATTCGAGATTCTTTTAATATATGAAATTTTCTCGTTTTTACCCCATATAATGCTTTTGTGTATTTTGAAGAGCTGCTAATAAGTACTATTTTGATTTGGTATTGAATATTATTTACTCATAAATGTCGTTAATATAGTTATTTCTATTAATTGTCTCTTTCACGACTTTAGAATTACAATTGATTAGACTGTTTGTTTTCGCTTACAATTTGTGTTTATTTTAAAATATTTTTGGGAGTTTTCGTTATGGACAAAAAAATGTAGTGAAAAAATTTACAGCTAAACCTGTACATATATTATTAATACGGAAATCTTCGACATTTCCAAGTACTCCCTGAATCAAAAACAAAAGGGAATGAGGAAACAGTTATATACATTTAATTATGGAAATTTATAGAAATGTAAAATCATGTGTTAAGATAGGTTAAATTTAAAGTGTTACAAAAAAGAAACTTAAAATTTAGAGTAACTGAGGAGTTTGTCAATGTTAAGCCTATATTTATTATTATTATTTATTAATATTAAATGAACTATTGTAGTTTGTAGTAAAGAAAGAGCTATGATATATGTTATTCACAATTTATATTGTGTTTATTAATCTGTTCCCGGCCCCAAAAATATAGTTTTTATTTACNAGGATATAAAGTAAATAAACAAAAATTATTACAAATAAGTTTACAAATATATATATATATATATATATATATATTTATTTATTTATTTATTTTTGGAGGGGGAAGTGGTGGTCTTCACACGTCATTTCGCTACAATCTCGCTGCATAAAGAAACGCGGGGATACGAAATCGGCTTATTTAGGTCCCCTTTACTCATTCCAGGCTCGCAAGGCATGTGTGAGACGCCTGGTGTCAGTTTTCCAGCTCGAAAAAATTAGAAAAATGAATTTTTTGCGAAAAATGCAATAAATGACGTTTTTAGTGCGCGCCGCGTTTACTCGCAAAAATACGTTGAAAAAGTGCCGCCGTCGCACAGACTTCGCGCGATCTTTCAGGTAGGAAAAATTCGGCATAAAATACACGCTGGCGATAATCGCTATCGTCGATCGCTACCATCGCGGTCATCTTTTTCGCTATCAATTATTTTCTCCAAATATATGTTTTTTATTCCAAGTAAAAGATCGATTTTAGCCCGATTTTGAAGCGAGATATCTCAATTTTTTATTACACTCAGAGAAGTCTCATTATACTTTGCGAGAAATGGCTTTGTGATCCGCGAGAAATAACAGCGACTAAAATTTTGAAAATTAATTACGCTAATACAAATTGCGCTAATTGTGCAATATTTGTTTCTTGCGTAACAATTTCATTCAGGTATTGTCGCAAATGCATTTTTTAAAAGAAATTTCGAGAATATTTTTTAGTTATACTGTAAATAAAAGAATTCACGCATTCGACATCATGTCGTAAATTGCCGAATTTTTGATAGTCCACCCATTATTTTTTCGATTGCATCATTTCATTCACAGAAAACATTTATATCTGAATTATCAGCAAAGAATTTTGATGGTTTCTATAATATTTTGAGCGATGTCAATTTTTATATTATGTGATCGATTTAAACCTAACACACGACTATATCTCATTAAAAATTAAAAATAATAATAATATGTAAAAATATAAAAACACTATCAGTTAAATCTTAAAAAAAATACATTCTTATGAGTAAAATGAAGTAAAATCTTTGTCAATTAGTCGATTTACAACTCAGAAAAGAAGTGTTGAAAATAGAGTCATAAAACAATTAACGTTNAATGCATTTTTTAAAAAAAATTTCGAGAATATTTTTTAGTTATACTGTAAATAAAAGAATTCACGCATTCGACATCATGTCGTAAATTGCCGAATTTTTGATAGTCCACCCATTATTTTTTCGATTGCATCATTTCATTCACAGAAAACATTTATATCTGAATTATCAGCAAAGAATTTTGATGGTTTCTATAATATTTTGAGCGATGTCAATTTTTATATTATGTGATCGATTTAAACCTAACACACGACTATATCTCATTAAAAATTAAAAATAATAATAATATGTAAAAATATAAAAACACTATCAGTTAAATCTTAAAAAAAAATACATTCTTATGAGTAAAATGAAGTAAAAAAGTTTGTCAATTAATAGATTTACAACTCAGAAAGAAGTGTTTAAAGTAGAGTCATAAAACAATTAACGTTCATTGACTTTCGCTATAGGGGGTAACGCGGGGTCTATTGACAAATTATCTCTCAGTAGTGCGAAATTTCTACTCAACTCACTTGAAAGTCTCATATTTCTTCCCCATTTACAAACAAACCGGATGGCAATCGGTAAAACACGAGATAAGTTACAGCGAGTTGAAATTTGATATGTTTATTTTTTGCGTTTTTCATATCAAATTGCATTAAATAAAACATTTGTGTCAATATTAAAATATTTTACACTGTTTAAAAGTAAACAAAATAAAGAAAGCAAAGATGTAATAATAATTTTTCAAGCAAAGCTAATAATTTTACAATTTTTAGAAAAAGAAAAAATGGATTCTGCGAAATGCCATGTGACTAAAGTGTGGTCGGAAAATCACGCAATCTAGTTACCTGCCTTTACATTCTTGACATATAGTTTAGAAACACCCTATATATGTTTATATAAACAAAAAAAAAAAACAAAAACGAATAAAATTGGCCTGTGTGCTCTCTGAGCAGTAAGGTGTCTAAAACCACAAAAAAATCCTATATATTAAAAAATTAATTTAAAAGCAATGTGATTGGTTGCAGTATATCTAAAAAATATAAATCTAAAACTAAAACAGTTTTACAATATTTAACAAGTAATATTATACTCGGTCTAATCTGATGTCAAGAGATTTCTTACTGCAAAATAAACCAAATAACAATTAAATATTAAACATTTATTTTTACGTTTTTATTCATGCCCATAAAGTCTAAGGACACGCCAATGGCCCAACGAGTCAGACTGGTCTTGTGTCCGGTCCAGCTACTCCTGTACAACACTCCGACGACCAGAGACAAGTTTTCGCGAGCTGCCCCCCCCCCCGCCTAGGTGCCAGCAAGAAGTGACCTGGGCCAAAAAGATAGCTGTCATTGCCAGGCCCAAAAACCAGGCTAGGTCCGATAAAGTTTATTGAATGTTCTAACCGGTAAAACCGATCTGGCATCCAGTGTGTCTACGCCTATACAGCACCCCGTAAGAAATGGGAGACAAGTCTCCCAGCCCAAGTGCCAAGCAAGTACCGACCATTCACAAAAAATTGCCATCATGACCTGGTCCGAATACCAGCTAGGCCATTGATGAGCTTTTAACTGGCCTCAAAAGAGAATACAACAATTAGTTCACAGAAGATATTTTTATAATAGACTATATTGTCCCAGCATACATCTACAGCCACACCCATATTTAAATTTATTATATTTGCATAACTCTGTATACTATAATGTTCAATGATGTGTTTTTTTTTTACCAAATTTTTTACTTTATACAAAATTTTTACGTTATTTCTATTAATTTTATATTTAAAATATTACAATGTTGGTACCAAGGTGAGTGATTCTTGTCGTTTTAATTGTACTGCCGCCTCATGTTCTTTTAATTTTTTTCCAGTCTTCTTCCTATTTCTCCTATGTAGCATTTTGGGCTTGGACACGTACATAATCTATACTAATATTATAAAGAGGTAATGTTTGTATGTATGTATGTATGTATGTATGTATGTATGTATGTAAGTTTGTATGTATGTAAGTTTCTTTGCAGCAGGTAATCTCCGAAACTACTCATCCGATTTCAAAAATTCTTTCACCAATATTTAGAATGGAACCTCAGGGTGGACATAGGTTGTATATTATTCTGTTAAACATTCATATAAATTAAAATATATAATCTAGGTTAAGGATTTTATGTCCAACAGATGGCGCTACGAGTACGACGCCCTAAGTTTGCTTTTCTGCGAGGCATTATGCTTTTCTGTGAAAATGAACTAAAGCAGATCATCTTCTATCTATCTATATAAATAAAAATATAATGTTCGTTTGTTCCTACCGATTCCTTTGAAATTTTGACACAACGCTGCATTCGAATACGCACGTGTTTTTATATAATATACATGTCCAAATTCCTCCCACTGAAGGGAGATAGTTAGGATTAAGGCTTACCGTAAAGAACTCTGCTTCTATTTATACTATTTTAGATGCGGTTTTTTGCGTTTTAAGGTACGTCAACAGAATGTACACTAAGAAGAAATTATTGGAAAAATTTCCCCTCCACGGGGAAGTGTTATAAATTTATAATAAATACATTTTGAGCCACAACAACGCGTGGCGGGGTCTGCTAGTATTTTATAAATTACACTTGAACCTCCAATAATTTCCTTGTATTTTTGATTGTCTTTATTAATAAAATTAAATATGTCAATTAATAAGTTTTTTTGCTTTGCTACTATACAAATAGAAAATTTATTAAATTGTGTTTTATATTTTTTATGTAGATCATTTATATATGGGAACTGGATATATGAAGTGTCAATCTTTTCATTTTTAACGTTATAATAAATACTTATATAACATTCATACCACTTAGTTGTGATGTTCTTCGGGTAGTTATTTAATAAATATTTCTTAAAAACTTGTTTTGTCTTTCTTTTAATAACTTCTTGTAATGTCGTTTTATTCAATATGTACATTTTTTTTAAAATTTCATCAGAAATGTATTTCTCTCCATTTCTATTGGGCAATATAATTTATAGTTAATAGTTTTTTTAGTATTATATGATTTATCGTACTTATGAAAATATAGTTTTTCTTCTTCTCTTTTGATGGTAATGTCAAAATAATACATTCTCTGGTTATTTAACTTCAGGTTATTATTTAACTTATTTGCATATTCTTTGTCTGTGGTTATTCGTGAATCCTACATTATTATAGTATCATCGACATATCTCGCATAGTAACAAATACCTTTAAAATGTGATATCTTCTCATCTATTGTAATCATGCAGATGACTGACAATTTCAGCCTGATAACTCAGCCCTTGCAATTCCGTTTTTTTTTTTTTTTTGCCTGTAAAAATCTGTAGAAATTTTAAAATAATTTTTTGTAAAAATAAATTCAATGGATCATACTCGATTTTATATCTAGACTCATTATTCGTAATGATTGGTTGATTTGATGTTGCAATAATCCAGTAATTAATTGATATGTTTATTTTTATACAACATTTCGATTCAGTTATGTCTTGTAAATAATTTTTAACATAATTTTCTACATTATACAATATACGAAGTAGAATTTCTAAAGTCAACTAGAGGTCTACATGCATTTTCTGGTTTATGCATTTTAAGTCTTACGATTAAAACAAGAGTCAATTACCTTGGTTGGTACCAAAGTGATTGACAGCATTGTAATATTTTAAAATGTAAAATTCATAGAAATAACGTTGACATTTTGTATAAAATAAAAAAAATTTGGCAAAAAAAGCATCATTGAACATTATTGTATACAATGTTATGCAAAGGTAGTAAATTTAAATAGCTGTGTCTCTGTAGATGAATGCTGAAACAATATAGTACATTATAAAAGAACTTCTGTCAATAGATGGTTGTATTCATTGATTAGGCCAGTGAAAGGCGAAATGCATATGGATAAAAACGTAAAAATAAATGTTTAGTATTTAATTCTTATTTGGTTTATTTTGCGGTAATAAATCTCTCGAAGTTGGATTAGAACGAGTATAACATTATTTGTTAAATATTTTAAAAATGTTTTTATTTTAGATTTATATTTTTTAGATAATTTTTCCTAGTAGAGCATTTAGCACAATGAAATATTAAAATGATTATGCATGCTATACATAAGTTAAATATGTTAACATATGTATCATATGTATTGTTATTTAACCATTTTTACAGTCCTTGTATTTTTTGCCGTGGACTGTAATAAGCTTTGAAATAAATTAAAGTTTAATGAAAATAAATTTCTGGTATATATAGTATATGTAAATAAACTATAATAACCATTTCCTTGTAATAATACAAGTGTTGTCATATGTGATAGACAGTTGTATAGAAAACATTTTTATATGGCTTTATATTCATCATATGTAACACATTGCAATTTTTGTTAGCTGTAAGATTGTATATAGCTGTATGAGCTCCCAATAAAGTTTGTTTTTAACTTCTGGTAAACCCCCTTTAAAGTCACATTCCCATCTTTACGTGGGAGCAGTCTGTTAGTATCCTTCATATGTAGCCAATGGCGAACAAATATGGTTGAGCTTCATTCATTCACTTACTTCCCAGTCTGCAGGCACGGCAAGTTTCCTATAGCGTTATCCATATATTATCTGAATAGTATATGACTTTCGGTCTTCAGCAGTTGAACTATCTCTAGTTACAGCTGCGGCCAAAAATAAATGAATAAATAAATAAAAGCAAAGAATCAGCAGATTAGACCAGGCTGGTGTATAAAAATGACATTGGCTACGTACAATAGACCACGTGTATCTTTTGAAATTCGTTTACAGAAACGAAAATTATTAGTCAAGACGAACTGATATATGTTATAAGTGTTTGAGATAAAAACAAAAGGAGAAAATAAAATTCAAGTCATCAGTATTATATTATATGCTGTATTATGCACTATTGAGACGACTAGCGAACTTAATGTATTATTTATTACAACTAAACACTTTAGAAGAAAAGACACACGTGGTGTGCTCCTTGACTCTTGGGTGGCCGCTAGTGTCGCCTCTAGGTCATATCGTAACATGCCGGTTTTTTTTTAAATATAAACATTAACAATATATAGTGTTTACAAATTCTGTTGACTTTCATTATTCTCGGTAAACGAAAATCTGCGAGGTTTATTTATCTGCCTGTCAGAGCGAATTGTCAGAACACGGATTGTGCTGAGACAGGTTTAGTTATTTTTTCAGATTCTACTTTACTTTTTGCCTGCTCAGGAGTACTTGGATTAGATGTAGGCATGCTATTAACTGTGTCTTTTATTTTTCTAGTTGACACTTCTGTTGTTCTAGGAGTCTTCAATAAATGATATCTGTTTCTTCTATAGCGAATTCTATATGATGTTGTATTGACATATGTTCTGGACATCGAACCAACTTTGACAACAGATGCAGGCAACCATTTTTTGAAAAAAATTTTGAAAAAATTTGGAGACTTAAAAAACATTCCAAAAATTAAAAAGAACCAAAATTTTTAGGTGGTACAAACGCCCGAGTTTTATGTAACGCTACATAACTTGCCCGAGATATCACGGGATATGTCCTTATGGTATCCGTCATATAGAAAATAGCTGACTTCACCCGTGCGATTTTGCAAGCAAACACCATTTATATTCAGTATTTCAACAACAATAGTAATTTTTATATAACACCTATCACTAAAAATGAAACTAACTGTTTTCAACTTGATTAATTTTCTGGAACGTTTACTATTATTCTATAATCGAACCGATATGCAATAACAAAATTCGAATTCAAACGGTTTGAACGATTAGTTAAAAAATCGAAATATATAAAAATATTTATAACAATGTCTGAAATGTTATCAATTTAATACACCTAAGTACTCAACGAAGACTAAACATAGTTATAAACTAAAAAATAGCATTTAAAATCGTACAGTAGAAGCCGTTCTTCAGGTTAAGACTTAATGCTTTCTCACTGCCTCGAGAGGGTATTTTGAAAAATCCCTTCTTATTGTGCGTTTTAATGACGTACCCTAACTGTGTACAAAATTTCACCTCTTTGGGTTTAGCGGTTTGCTCTGGGCGATGATGAATCAATCAGTCAGTCAGTCAGTCAGGACAATTAATTTTATATAATTAGATAATACCGAATTTTGTCCCAGTTTTCGACGTTTCCAAGTTCCCTTAGTCAAAAATATAAAAATCTTGTAGAGTAATTTTTGACCGATGACCATACTTCCCCTTTGTTATATAACAGAGTAGGGAAAGTAAAAACGAAAACAATCTGTAAAATTCACTTTTATTTTCAGTAATTCTACTTTTCTTACCAAGTTAGAATGTAATACATAATATTTAAATTTACTTACCTACTGAAGGTGAAAGAAATATAGTAATGATTATATGATTAAACACCAAATAATTCATTATAAAAAATTTCATTGCACAAATCCATTTCGTGTTTTCGTTAGTGTTGACATTCATGAATTCCTTTATAGATGTATTGACAGAGACCGAGAAGAATTTATTTAAAATTTTGACTGAAAATACAAAATTACTTTAATTATTAATTAGAAGATATAACTCAATACAAGACAACAAAGTAAACACATTCAAATTTGAATTTATTAAAATTAAACATTTGTTTAACGTAAAAGAAATAAATGTTATTTTAATTGTATAGTGTGCATATTTTAACTTTGAGAAAAGTGAATAAGTGAAATTACAACAAAAATTATATCAAGTATTGTTTATCATTATATGATTTTAAAAATGCCTTCTGATTTGACGTATGTATTTAAGCTTTTTGTTTATTGAGGAAAAGATCCATAATATAGGCTTGATTATTATACATAGATCGCCATGTTACGAGACTCAACTGGACCTAACAATGTGGAAAATTTAAGGAAAAACGGTATTTATCTGAAACATAAGAGGTGAGTTCACCAGATAACCTTATACTTTCAGCAATCCCTTCACCAGTTTCAATAGTTTAAATTTAATTTTCAGTAAATATTGCTCAAATCATTCTGTAATTTTCTGTGAATTTTCTAAATATCCAATCTTAAGATAATTGTAAATAGATTATAGTTTCAACATTTCAAGATATAAACCAATGATACCCAAAGTGATCTATGTCGATTCCTAGGGGTCGATTCCGAACTGCAAAGAGTGTATGTGAGCAAAAACAAAAAGTGGAGGTTCATAACATGTAAATGGGATTCCACGAGCATGGATCTTATTTAAGCAGGTTGTGACTGAAATTTTGGTTTTCCATAAATGGAATAATTCACATAACACAGATAGTACCTATATGCCGGTAAATACTTATATAATACTTTCTTATCATAAACTTATATATTACCTATAAAGTAAAAATTTTTAAAACATAAATATTTATGAAACATGATGAAGATTTTGAGCTAGATTGGGATAATTTTATGATGCCACGCTTTAATAGTGGGAAAATTCTAGATCTATGATGAGATCATTCTCTGTGGACAGGTCAAATCAACAACTTATTTGTTTTGAATTTTAGTTAATGCTAATTGTTAGAATATTCTCTTGAGTTCAATCAACCTATTTCGTTTTACTTATAAAATTAATGTTATACTTTTGTTATTGAAATTAATGTTATATTTTTATTATTAAAATTTAACATAGTATTATTGTTTTATATATCAAACTGTTTAAGAATTATTATAAATTTCATAGTAAACAATTATTTTATTTACTGCACTCAATTACATATTAATGAAGTACATTTCATTAAATTGTTCAAGTAGGCTATTCGCTTTGTGTCAATGTATGCTATGACTTATCATATTTAAATAGCTTAATTTTTGTTCACAGATAACTGATACTAAACATGGCTGAATCTAGAAAGAAATGTAGACAGGACAGTGTTGACTGTTTGAAATTTGGCTTCATTCCATCATTGTGAGACAAACGATTGCCTATGTGCCGTTTATGAAACAAAGTTTCAAGCGACGACGCTATGAAAGCATCCAAGCTATAAGATCATTTGAAAAAGTGTCACCTTGATAAAACAGGCCAAGACTTGAAATACATTCAAATACTTAAAGAAAAACTAATGAAGCAAAATATTGGACGGCGCGTATTTTCCCAGTTTTTCAATTTGCCACAGACAAACTGCCAGGATGATCATGTTTCAACCTACGTTTAAACATTTAAATATGCTTCACACCGACTTTCAAACTATGTTTGGGAATGTTTTGACTGTGTTTTTACACAGTTTATTATCGATCCATACGATGACATTTAAGAAACGGATGTCATATTACAAGACTAACTGATCGGAATAAGCTGTAATGAAGTATGGTAAAGTTCGGAAAGCGATATTAGCAATTTTCGCTTCAGAGAGACACCCATTTCTTATCCTGCATTACGGACTATCGCCAGAAAGTTTTTGATAGCTTTTCCATCTTCATACCTCGTGGAAAGGAGTTTCAGCGCGATTGCCAACTTCTTACAAAAAACAAGAAACAGATCGAATCAAAAAACATCGATCGATCAAAAAACATTACAAATCACCGATCGAAGAGATTTACAGTTACACCTTACTAAATTAAAGCCAAATATAAAAAGTTGCTAATAAAGCATTCAGCCTCATCCCTCCCATTTGAAAACATTTATCTCTTTCTTTAGTTATTTTAGGTTATAATTTTATTAGATGTTCATTTTGTATCGTTTTAATAAATACATTTATAAAATTAAACGTGTTTTTTTAACATTTTCACTCTACAGTTAAACATATCAATGTGAGTAGCACTGTGTCAGCTGTCAAAAACAATTTCAAGTTGATGAATTTGTCACAATTTAATATTAGAAATCCGGGGTGTTTACCCCCCCAAAAAATTGGCGCCTGGTCTACGAAAAAAAAAATTGGAGACCTCTGATATAAACAAAAACAGGTAGTAAGTTATATCTGTTTGTTTAAATACATTTTGAAGAAGGAAAGTTTGAACGTAGGGGAGACCGGGGCAAGATCGGCATGTTAAGCTTTACTTAAATTTTGTGTAATAAATACTGCTGTAAACTGAAAAAAAAGCTTTGCATATTGTCTATTGGAACTGGTTAAAATCAGTTTGGAAATAAAAATAATTAAAATAATTACAACTTTGCAAGAAGAGAGAAATTGACGAAGTTGCCCCGGGTATAGGGGCAAGATCGGCAACTTCTCTCTTTTTGTAAAGTTGTAATTATTTTAATTATTTTTATTAAAGTTGCCCCTGGTATAGGGGCAACAGTAATGGGGCAAGATAGGCACGTATATAAAATTATGTTATTAACAATGTATAAGTTGGAATTCACTATTAAAACAAAGAAATACAAATCCAACACCCATTTAATATTATTACAACGAAATGCAAGTTCAAAGACATATATACATGAATAACAAATGCAAACATGTTTTCATTTATCATCTGTTTTATTTTTATCCTTTGCTTCTAATGTGGCTTTATGTTGCCGATCTTACCCCGCTAGTCATGATTTCGAAACATTAAGTACAACCCTGAGAACAGAATACCAAGCCATGATCTGGCCACGTGAATAAGTTGAAGTTACATCCTTCTAACAGGAAAAGTAACTTTCGTTATCATGGAATTATAACAAAACCTGCCAATTCAATATAAATGGAAGCAAAATATTATATGGAATTGAACGAAAATGAAAATTTGCTTTATAATTCAACTACGCTTCTTGGAGAACAATAAAAACACTACACTCAAAAAGCCACCAATAAAACTCAACTGCCTAACCTATAACCAAAGTCTCCTTTTAATTTGTTTTTTAAAAAAAGCGCTTGACAAACTTGCCCCGCATGCCGAAGTTGCCCCGGTCTCCCCTATATACGTTTATACGTAAATGAAATAAAAACACTGACTGAAAGAGTTAACTTATAGCCAAATTACATAAAAATATGCGTGATTAATGAACGATTAATTATTTCTTGTAAGAATACGTATTTTTCGAATTGTTCTACTAGGTTCAATAACAATAACCATCATGTAAATGTAAAATCTTACCTTTGTCTTTAAAATGTGAATTGTTTGTTGATTTTAGCAGCATCTCCACAGCAGTTGCAAATATGACCCAAATGACAAAAAACGCAATAATGGACCTACAAAGACATGTATCAAATAAAATTTTCTTTATAAAATATACGTCGTTTGTTATACTTTTCAACAAAAAACATAGAAATTTATTATAAGCAATTATATCGAAAAGATAAAATTAAATTTTTGATAAGCAAGATAAAATATTTATACTAGCAATAATATATACATTGTAAACTAACTATTGTTTAGGTACAAAAGAAATTAATGTTAATGAGCAATCATGTACCGTGACATTATATCAATATTTTAATTGATATAACATGACTTTCTGATTGTATCGAAAGTGAGTGTACAGTTAATCGGGATCTGCTCGCTTTTTTGATTTTCAAATCCTGTCTCTATTTCTACGTTTCAGAGATTAATTAAGAAAGAGAAGGCAGACATCCAAACGGACGACAGTCAGAATTTATATGTATACAGTTTTTTCAAATTGTAGCTCAACAAAACAGGCACTCTGCCACAACATAACATTTCAACTAGGTAAACAGTAATTAAGTATTGTATTAAAAGTATGTTGTGGCAGAAAAAGAGACAGTAAAGTATTATTGAAAAAAAATCTTCTTTTACACATGATATATGTAATTTTTTCTATTTTATTTCCTGTTTTTCCCTCGGAAACGTCAGATGTTTAAGTAAAATATATTCTTGTCTGAATCAGAAATTGTATTTAAAAGTAAAAAATTATCATCGAGAATTTATATAAATCTAAATGATAATAGCTTATTGTATCTTCCTATTAAAGTTTTAAATAAAACTAATGGTTTGAAGCCATCAAATAATTGTTGATATATATTTCTGCAGATGACAATAGTAATTTGTAAATTAATGCTGTGTTATTTAAAGTGTAACTAACGTTATATATTTAAAGTATAAAGCTTACAGGCAAAGTATTTGTTTGGTTGAATAAATTATTTTTTCATCTCGTTCTTTACATCCTTCCACATTCAATAAATCATTTCCAGTTACTGAAATTAGACAATCCATACAATTCACTTCAATTTTATAAAAGTATTAACAATATTATTTTTATCAAATTGTTAATACAGTAGAGCGTCGATTTTCCGAAAGTCAACCATCCGAAACGTCAATCATCCGAAAGAATTCCAGTCGGCAAATTTAAATTTTCGCCAGTGCTGTGGCGCTTCAATCTTTGTCTATGTCTTGGGCTACTCAAATATTTTACGTTTTTGATACTAAATTAACATCTGAAGTATAATTTTTTATTGTTTTAATATTTTTCAATATATTTATTTTGTTTGTACAAAATAAAAAAATAATTTTTTACGATACAATAGTCTTTGTTAGGCTTAACATCGACGAAAATTCAACGCGAAGAGACACGCAACAGAGAAAAATTTCAACATCGGATACGTTAAACTAATTTTTCGTACATAAATCGGTTATCCGAAATATCAGTTATACGAACAACCCCAGTCTTCAATTGATTCGGAAAATCGACGCTCTACTGTATGACTTTTTTTTATAAATATCTATATATATACAGTGGTGCCTCGTATAACGTACGCCTCGAATAACGGACGCTGCGAATAACAGACTTTCTGTTTGACCGTTACGTGACTCGAGCAACGGACTTTCCGTTCGGCAGTTACGTGAGAGGAACAATGGACTTTTTTCGAACAAGTGCGAATGATGTTTCCACTCTTATGCCGTTGCCAATGACAATCTGCTATTTTTAGGATATATTAGTATTATTAGAATGTATTATTAGTATATCTGAAGTAGAAATGTAATGTAATATATGTTGATGACTTAAATAAACATTAAATGTAATGTAATATATGTTGACGATTCAAATAAACGAAATGTAATTGTGTAGATGCCGAGGTGGCGGGACGAAAAGAAATTGTAAAAAACAAACGGAGCGAGAGTAGCTCGTAGAAGTGTTTAGTGATCTTAATTAATAAAGAATTATTCGTATCATATAGTCTAGCAAGTTAAGTAATTTATAATGCATCATGGCTTCTAAAAAAACAGAAAGGTGATTTCAATTGAAACAAAGCAAGGAATCATCAGGAGTGAAAGTTGACAAAAACTATCTTGTCGAATGGGGAGCGGTTCAGGAGTTTACCAACACTCATTATCCAAACAGAGCTGAGGCCAACAGGATCAATGATCTCTACGATGACACCTTTGTCTGTCATTTCCGACAGGTGTTAAAGAAGAAAAAGAAACAGACCACCTTGGTCATGTTTTTCAAGAAGCCAGCAGGCAAAAAACAAAGGATGGAACAAGAGAAGTTGACCCTGCAAGTTCCGGTAGCCTCTCCTGAATCTGACTCCGATTAAAAAACAATAAAAAAAGACCCGCTGCAATGTGTAAAAAGTCTGTATCTGTATGAATGTGTAAAGAAAGTGTTCTTCCACTTCCTCATCACAACATCTGACTACCCGGCATAATTGGTGTCTGCTCTATTTTAATTTTTTATGGTACAGTACGGTTATTTTATGCTGCGGAACGAATTATATGTTTTAACATGTATTTCTAGGGGAAAATGCGTTTCGTATAACGGACGTTTCACTTAACGGACGTGCACCTGGAACAGATTAAGTACGTTGTACGAGGCACCACTGTATATATATAATATATATATTTGTAAACACACAAAATAGATGACAAAACTTTTCGTGGATTTTCATACATTTTGCCTTTATAACTAACTAGTCTATCAGGTATAAAGTACAGTAGTCAGTTAGTTAAAGAGTAGTCAGTTATAAAGGCAGACGTTTTGTCATATATTTTTAATTATAACATAAAAACAGATATCATTGTACACGTTTGAAAGAAGCGTTTACTTTGTATAAACATGTACTGTACACGAAAAACGAAATTTGAAATGTACACATTTTGGAAAAATATAATTATCTTAAGGTAAATTTTACATATTCGTAATTACTACAATTGTTGAAAGAAGGAAACATGTCTCATTTTACAATATATTTCGTACATGGGTCGAATAACAAAAGTCCAATGCNTTGTTAGAATATTCTCTTGAGTTCAATCAACCTATTTCGTTTTACTTATAAAATTAATGTTATACTTTTGTTATTGAAATTAATGTTATATTTTTATTACTACATAAACATGTACTGTATACGAAAAACGAAATTTGAAATGTACACATTTTGGAAAAATATAATTATCTTAAAGTAAATTTTACATATTCGTAATAACTACAATTGTTGAAAGAAGGAAACATGTCTCATTTTACAATATATTTCGTACATGGGTCGAATAACAAAAGTCCAATGCTTCCATTATTTGTCTCAATTTCTTCGAAATTTTTTAGCCAATTGTAATGCGTTTTCAGGTCCTCGTGAACAGATCACTGCGTATTTACATTCCTGTGTATTTGGCCCTTTACAATCTCAATGAATAGATAATTTATCAAAATTCTTGATAATATCGTCAAGAATGATTATTACTTCAGTACACCTAAATTTTAAACAATACAGTTAATCATTTCTTTTCTTGTATAAAATTGTACAAAATAGCGATTTTTGCTTGTCAAGTAAGTAAATATACATCTTTATAATTTGATTTTAAATTATTCAAATAAATCTTCTTTCTTTATTATTTCTGATAATGGCATTTGTAAAAGGTAATCAATTAGGAATAAATGCTGTGCCTATTTTTTAACCTATTTCATTATTTACCATTAACAAACATAATCAATTTTTGTGTAAATATTACAAATAAATATAAACACGTACAGTAATATGAAGAAAAAATCGAATATAATTTCAATTGACTTACCCCATTTTAGAATACTTTGCAAGTCGCTTTTAGAACAGGAATTTGGAATGCAAAAATCAATAAATAATTTAGTATTTTTTAAAGTTGATATGACTTGAGAAATACTCATTGGTTTCTGAAAATAAACATATTTAATGACACAAATCGTATACACAAAACTGTATTGTTATATTCAATTTAATATTATATAAAATTATTTTTTTTATAAATTATTTTTGAAAATTACGTTTTAACTAATTTATGAAAAATTCGAATAACTTACAACAAGAAATTCACACAATTTTACAATAGTGTTATTCCTCGGACTCGTTATTTTCTCGATATCTATTCTGTTTACTTTAGCAAAATCTACAATTACTGAACAGAACTTTCCTCGTATATCGTATTGTTTGTTTCTTGTATTGTTTTCCTCAGCGTTATCGATCTTTAAGCATTGACTGTAATCACCTGATATCCAATTGCCTATTTCCAATGTACCTGCAGAGGGTTTTCCGGAAGCATCCAACACTGAAAATAAAATAAATATTTTCATGTAATGTAAAATATATATAGAACTGTAATTATTGTTTATTAACGATATGCTAATCAAACAAAATTAACAATGATTTATGTGTTTAATTTACTTCATAGGTTAATAATAGCTTCATCTGTGGATTGTAATCTGTCTTGTCGTATAGAGAAGACATGACAGAATCTGGTCATAATATATTGTAACCGAAAAAGTCGTTACATCAGTTACGTAATACAGACGAATGAATATTTCACGCGAAAAATCACTCGACAACGTTACGTGTCTCGTCATTGCACGAAAAGCAACATTGAAGGGTGTTTATTTAAATTTTTATTTTTATCAAGTGTAATATTCCTGCAAAATTTCAAAAATTTTCGAAAAAATGCACAGAAGTTATTAAGTTTCAAAAAGGCTGAAAAAATAGCGCTTTTCACACACTAACCTACGTTAATACAGGAAAAATCTAAATGTTAGCATTTCTCGATGTTTCAAGGTTCAAAATGTAAATATAAATATACTCCAAAAATGTAAATATTTTTGAAGTCATTTTTTGATCGACAGCCAAAATTTTTCTCTGTTATATATAATAGCAGGAATAGTAAAGATTCACTTGAAGTGGACAAAAATACAAGAGTTACAGAGAAATCACAAAGAAACACACTCACATGAACAACATTTATTTATATTATAAATAAATTGTATATTAAAATTAATTATATTTAAAACTTTTTGGTCAAACTTAAATATTATAAATGTAAAATTTTTAGTATATCTACTTTGCTTTTATAATATTCCGCACTTAATATTGTCAAAACATATTTCTGTCAAAGAAAAAACACGCGATTAACTTTGTTTATTGTTGTTGCAAAGAAGATTTTATTATTTTATAACGCTTACTTCATCGTATGAGGAACTGACGGTTTTTAAGTTTATGGATGTTCTCTTAAAACATCCATAAACATAAAAAAATTACTGGTTTATCGTTATGTATGATATTTGTGTGTTTGGGAGGCACGACTTTTCTTCACTTTGAAGCTTAATAACTCTTCTCTCTTTTGTTGAACATTTTAGAAAATTAGCAGTTATTTTTTACACTAGAAAGAAATTTTTTGGTTTTTTCAGTGTAAAAATGTAAAAATCATGTAGACGGAGTCATTTATCGACTGATTATCCCGCTGGAATATAAGAGACATGAACGTAAAAGATAGTCTGTCAGTCAAAATTATCTTTATTGTCTAGCACTACTGAGCATAGCCAGGCAGAAATAGAGGAAAACACATAGTAGATGCATGCTGTTAGTCATACAAGGGATACAATAATATACAGTAGAGCGTCGTTTATCCGAAAGTCGGTTATCCGAAAGAATTCCAGTCAGCCTAAAGTATACTTTTTATTTGTTTTTATATTTTTCAATGTATTACTTCGTTTGTAAAACATAAAGAAATCATTCTTAACGATACAATAGCCACGATTGTTATTTTAAAAAGTTTACGTTAAGCTTAACATCAACGAAAATTCAACACGAAGCGACACGCAACGGAGAAAAATTTCAACACGGGATAGGTTAATGTATCTTTTCGTACATAATCGGTTATCCGAAAAATAAGTTAGCCGAACAACCCCAGTCCCCAATTGATTTGGATAAACGACGCTCTACTGTAATGGCAAAGGAAGGGGAAAGTAAAATAAAATAAATGAAAATAAAAATAAAAATTAAATATTACATAAGATTAAAAAATAAAAAAATAAAAGTACACTATAACGAAAAAAACATCGTTGTACATCAAAGTCTACATGCTGTTATAGCAGAGCAAGGCGTGTACAGTCAACCCCTTTATAACACGGTAGATACGTTCCGTTCTTTATGAATCGATTTCTTACGAGTCCTTGCCAATCGCAGCCCGACACGTGTGAAGTTTACGGACTACAGCTATTTGAAAGGTTTTTTTCCATAAAATTAATCGATTCTAGACTAATTCGACTCAACATTCCCAAAATACGTATATTTCTTGGGAATAATCCGTATAAACTACGCTATAAACAAAAAAATTGTAGGATTACTTACCGAGTTTGCACCGTTCGAAGTCGCCATTGCTCAAGCTTGTTTCCGTCGCGGAGAACGAACCAAACCGCGGCCTCGATTTCTGATAAGTTATTTTTCTGCGAAAACTTCGTTGAACTTTGGAGACATTATTAATATAAATAATTTTTATGGCCGTTGAATAAGAAATGTTTTTCTCACAAGAAATGTATAAAAGTACAGTACTGTATTAGACTTACGGTACCTAATTTACATACTGTACAGATGATAGTAAACAACTTACTTGCCTAAACTCTCTGTAGCGTACCGCTGGACAGCAGAAAGTACATATATAATTATAATAAAGTTACAATAAATTAAGTTAATATATAATTATATATACAGTACTTAATTTATATATAATTAATATATAATTATATGTACAGTACCTAATTTATATATAATTAATATATAATTATATGTACAGTACCTAATTTATATATAATACTGTACAGACAATAGTAAACTCAATTTATTCGCCTAAATTCTTTGTAGCGTGGCGCTGGACAGCGGAAAGTAGTTAGGCTGCACGATGACGTTTTACCGAATTCTAAGAGTTTTTTTTACCAGGTTTGTACGGATACCGTCGCAATTTTTTCGCTGTCTTATAGGCATCGTAGTCATAGGAACCCGTGTTATAGGGGGTTTACTGTATATACATTGGCATCAAGGCAAGAGTGAATCATATCACAAGAGATTAGGTCAACGGATCTCACATCTAATAGAGTAGAGTGAAACAAATTGCTTTAACAAGTTAAAATTTTTGTTGTTTTGTAAAAAGAAATCAGGTTTTACTAGCTAGTCTATATTATTTATATTGGCTAGCTGCATGATGTCTTCCAGCATAGGACAGTTGGATAAATAGAGCATTACACCATCCCGCACCCCACACAGCTGATAGCAGTCAGAATTGGAGTAATGAAACCTTTTCAGGTAAACACGAAAGCGCCCGTGTTCTGTCAAAAATTGGGCTGAATCATGTGTGGGTTGAATTCATTTGTTGTGAACAAGTTCCTTGTCCTTTGGGATCAAATATCTTGTTGTGTGTTGTTGTGGGATCTCATCCCAATCCAGTTGCCAGGTTTTCAAAGCATTGTCCCAGATAGGTATTTAATTCTTGACTGAGGAGTGAGATTGTAGGCAGGAGGAGTATTAGGATTATGCGTTACGTTTCGCGCCAGAAAGTCAGCCAGTTCATTACCCGGAATGCTGCTGTGTCCTTTAATCCAATTGATGGCATACTTGTTAAAAGACGTAGAAGCTGCAGTGAAGATGTCATTTTCAACAGGGTGAGAATTATCCTTATTCCCCAGAGGAACAGTGGCAGCACTGTCTGTGAAGATATTTATCAATTTGTTCCCAACGTTAGAGTTGCACCAGTTGATTGCCATTAATACAGAGAAGATCTCAACTTGGAAGACAGAGCATTCCGGGTGTAGAGCAAAGGAATCATTGTAAACCTCTTCATCAGCCTGAAAGATCACAAAGGCCCTTTCCGTGCCGTTTGCTGACTTGTATCCATCTGTAAAAGCTTCAATCTCTGTAGAGGTAATATGAGGAGAGAGTCCCTTCCTTAAGGCAGGATGTAGGACTGTAGATACAGGCCTGCCTAATTCAAACATGGTGGCATTAAAGATGGTTTCATTAATATGAACATCCCTGCCCTTAGAGATACAGAAACGTTTGATATTAAATTGGAGAAATTAAAGGATGGGGAACTTCCCAGCCACCACAGGGAGTGCTGCATTTGAAACAGTGGAATAGCACCTTGTAGGTCGTAATAAGACAATCTGCTGTGCAGGCCTCAGATGCCGATGGTTATGAGATTGAGAGGCAGCAGCACTCCAAACAGCAGATGCAGATGAGATAGTTGGTAAAACAGGAAATCATACATAGCATTAGTTGCCTCAAAACCGAGGCCCCATTTGCATCTGCCAACCATTAAAACACCATTAAAGTTCATGTTACTTTGACTAGTAATGTGTCTTATATGCTGTTTTCAGGAGAGTTTATGATCAGTCACATTCCAAGGAAAGTGAGATCACTTAGAACTTTTATTGACTCATTACGAAACCTGATATAAAGCACGTGTCTGTAAAGGTCAGAGGCACCTGAAGAGGAGAAAACGATTCCCTTAGTCTTTGTCATGTTAAAACTGAGTTTATTTGTCACACCCCAGTTATTCACTATTTTAAGAATGTCAGTGGCTGCCCTTTCTATGTAGTTTCTTGATGGGGCAGGAAAAACTACAAAGGCATCGTCTGCCTATGCATAGACACTACATTGGTAGCTGAGCTGAAGTCAGTACAGAAGAAGTTATCGAATAAAATATCCCAGAACAGGGGCCCACAAACAGACCCCTGTGGACAGCTGCATTATAGCTTACATGTAAATTGAAGATGCCCCAGAGAGATAATTGCTTTATTATCCTCAATGTAATCAGCAGCAAGGTGGAATAAGTTAGCCGGTCAATTGCACTCACCTAATCTGCGTAAAATTTGCGGTCACCAGATGAATTGAATGCATTCTTCAGATCTAGGCTGAGGCCAAAGACAAACTTGTAACTTTGTAGCAGATGTTTGATGTGCTCAACTAAGTCCATCAATGCGTCAGCACCTCCACGCTGGCACCAGAAACCATATTGGGCTTCATGAAACAGTCCCTTGGACTCCCAAAACCAATAAATGCTTGAGGCAAAAGTTGAGAATGTTGAGAAGTAGATCTGGGAGAGTTTTCATTATTGTTAATGTCTTTGTTTATCCCATCTAGACTCGTAGCTTCGTTCCTTTGGAGACGGTTTATAGAGTCATTGACCTCAGAAAAACTAAAAAATGGGTCACTTTTCAAGAGCTCATTGTCATTCCTGCATCCTTCAGAGCAATAAGAGTGTTCGGGTGTGTCCTCTGCAAGGTAGTCAGAAGGGCATTGTGAGGGGGTGGTGATGGGCCGCACTCAAAGGTATAGCCCCAGAACCGGAAAAGGAAGGAAGGAAAAGTTTGACGAGTTAAGGCGAAGGTGAAAAAAAAAAGTAAGATAGGATAGAGTAGGGTAAGTGGGAGAATCATGGGCGCCTGCATCGCAATTATTAAAAATAAGACGAATACATACATGATTGGCAGTATGGACAATTAAGCAATGAGAATTTACAATGGATTGTTGGCGCGACACTTGGTTAGCATATTAGAATTTCGAGGTAATACATCATACAGTTATACATAGATAAATGCAATGAGAAAATGGTTACATGTACTGTACAAGGTAGATACGAATACAATGAGAGTAGAAATGCCAAATAAAAGTAACAATAAGTGATGCAGTTTACATTAAGATGCCCGGGAAGTACAAATTATACAATTATAAATCACAAAATCACTAAGTTATAAAATTATAAGATTACAAAATCACAAAATATAAGATTATAAAAGATAAAAGATTACAAAAGATAAAAATTTATAAAATTTATAAAAATTACAAATTATATATTACAAAAATTAACTTATATAGATTATAAAACCATAGATTATGAATTTGAACAATGATGTGTGATTAATACAGTCCTACACGAGTACAGAGACCACATAAGACTTGTGGGGTGGTAACCTACCACAGCACCTAGTCGAGCACCTTAATGCTTGAGGCAAAGTCTTTTAAGGCATTGTAGTACTGCTTGTTGCTGATAAGAATTTTGCTTTTGCATGGCCATAAGTCGTTATTGTCTTGAACCTTGATGATCAAGCGCTGCCTTTGTGTATTGTAGTCCGGGCAGTTCCAAAGTATGTGTCCAGAGTCTTCATCCTCGTTTAGCTCACAGGGGCACTTCCCGTCGGTCTTGTGCAGAAACCTCCTTAGGTAGCTTCGGAAGTTCCCGTGCCCTGTGAGTAGTTGGGTGATGCAGTAATTGGTGATGAAGTGTGTGTAGGTGCTTCTGTCCCGAACGTTCGGAATGAAGCCAAAAGTAGTCCTACCTGTATTGCTTTTGCTCCATCTGTCTTGCCAAATTTCCCAAGTGCGGTTTCTGATGGTGTGCCTCACCCAGGTGAGAGGCGTGAGCTCGAAGGTGTAGTTGTTAACCCACGCAGGGGCTGAGCGAGCCAAGAGGTCGGCCCTCTCATTACCCGGGATCCCCGAGTGCCCCCGGACCCAGGAAAGTCGTATGTTGACGTCTTCCTTGATAGACAATAGGAGGTTGACACTTTCTTGGATGATGCTTAACTTGGTGTTAAGGTTCTTTAACTGAAGAAGTGCCACTCTACTGTCACTGAGAATGTTTATCCTATTGAACTTATGCGTGTCCTTATTATTGTTTATCCAGTGGAGAGCCCTGCAAATAGCCAGAGACTCGGCTTGGTTCACAGTGCAGTGGTTTGCCAGTTTAAACCGAGCTTGGTGAATGTTAATATTGTTGTTGGTTACAACGAAGGCACAGCCCACCCCGTCCTCAGACTTGGACCCGTCGGTGTAGATGGTATAGCCGGTGTGGTCCGTGGGACCCTCCAGAGAGAAAATCTCTTCTAGAGAAGTCTTAGGGTGTAAGAATTTCTGGTGATTATTTAAGTCCAA
>NW_019385638.1:157685-176372 GCF_000671375.1 Centruroides sculpturatus | reverse complement strand
GCAAAATGACTTCCAGGAATCCGTGCGTGCCTTGCAGATCGAGGATTTGTAGTCCCGGAAGAGCGTGAGGTAGTCCTGGCGGAGCTCCTCCCGCCTGTCCTGATTGCGCTCCCGCCGAAAGCGCTTCCTTGATTTTCTAAGATTGCGTCGTTGCTTTGCCAGGTCCCTATTCCACCATGGGGCGGATTGCCTAGATGTATAGGTTTTGGTGGTGTTATTGTAGGCCTGTAGTATCAGCTTCTGGAGCTTGTCTATGGTCCCTTCCAGTTCAATTGTATCCATATTCACTAGTGGATCTGATATCCAGTTCCTCCGTATATAGTCTTGAAAATGATCCCAATGAGTTTTTTGCCGGATGCAGTAGTGCTTGATCACCCCAATAGCTGTGATCACCGTCTCGATATAGCGGTGGTCGCTGGCCGAATGCGTTCCGAGGGTACTGCATTGGATCCCTTGTGCAATTAGAGGGCGGTTAGCCAGACAGATGTCGACCCAACTTTCCCCCGTGGAGGAAGAGTAGGTCGCCAGCCTGCTGGTATTCATGGATTGGAGATCGTAACTGTTCATAAGCTCCACTACCTTGTATCCCCTCGGATCTTCCACTGGACTGTGCCAGATCTGAGATTTCGCATTGAAATCTCCAGCAATCAGTATCGGGATTCCTTTTAGGTGTTGGATCGTTTCTTGGAGGTCCTCAAGCGGTTGAGTTATATCTTCTGATGGCGAACAGTAAAAGGAGATGATGGCCAGAGAGATAGTGTGAATCTTTATTATAATGGTAGTGTAGTTCCTGCAGGTATGCTGGATCAACTGGTGTGCGTTGGTGTTCTTGTTCACAATGATGATGCCGGCCCGCGGGTTCTCTGATGGGTCGAAGTGGTTAAAAGTGTTGAGACTGCCGAAGAGAGCAATCCTTCTGTTGTAACAGTAAGGCTCTTGGACGACCAAAATGTCCGTGTGATAGGTGTTTGCCATTTGCATGGCTTCGGTGGTGGCTGCCTTTGACCTTTGAAGGTTTATTTGCATCAGCTTGAGATTGCTTTGGTAAGGATTAGTCCCCATAATTGGTTTGCTTTATTATTTGCTCCCTTATTCTTATGGTTTGCGGACATTTGGGGTCAAACGCATTATGGTTCGTTGGTTGGCGCCTTTCTGGAGCGAGGTCTTTATTTGCTGTTTTACAAGTGATGCAGCAAGAAGGCTGTTCCCTCCTAGTGCACTCGCTGTATCTGTGTGCCTTGGAACAGTGACTGCAAACTTGCTTTGAGGTGCAGTCGCGTGCCAGATGATTAAAGCCACAGCACTGATAGCAGCGGGTGATGTGCACATAGTCGTTGATAAGGACATTAGCCCAAGAGATGGAGATATATTTTTCTTTAATTAGTTGGTTTCTAATGTGTGGCGTTGTTGACAGCACTATGTGCCGACAGTTCTCTTTTGTGTTGCCCCTTGTGAGGGCAGTGCTGAACCGTGTGGAGGCAACGAAGTCTTCCTTTTTTATGCTGTGGAGGGATTCGTTCTGCTCATATAAGGTGCTTATGATGTGGTCGTCTCCTACCGAGCTGGGGACGTTTAGCAGAATCATCCTTGGGCGTCTGCCTTCTGATAATTTGGTCCTTACCAGTGGTTGCACCTCTGGGAGCCCTTGGATCGCCTGCTCTAGGACAGTAGCGTCCCTCAAGCTGCTTGTCCGGAAGCAGATCCCGTCCCCTTTAACTTGCTTTATGGCCGTCACCTTAATTTTTAGCTTGTCTGGTTTGACATCTTTGATTATGTTTCTTTGAATGCTTTTCATGGTTACATTTCCATCGTTGGCATCTCTGGGGTACACAATCAGGGCGTAGCTGCTGCTGCACCCTTCGTTTTTTATCTTTTTATTAATTGACTTGGAGATAGTTTTGGTGGTTGTGCTTTGAGGAATGTTTGTTTTCACTATGTCTGAGTAGGAGGGGGCCGGCCTAGATTGCGACTGTTGGCACTGACATTGGATAGTGGTGGGGCTGGACTTAGAAGCCCTAAGCTCTACAAGACTACCGTACATTGCGTTGATGTTGGCAAACATTGAGGCAACACGCTCCTTGATTTCCTTCTTTTCTGGAACAATTGGGTTAGATTTACTTGGCGGGGGAAGTAAATCCATGATCCTTTGAAGGTGTTCATTGGATTCCGCTAGTAATTTAGCCTCCAGAGTAAGATATGCCCCGTCATCAAAGGTAAACCTTGACGGAGAATCAGGCCTGGAGGTGGCCTCACAGTCCATTGTGGATGAGTCCAGTTCGACGTCCGAGTCTGCCATGGCACCTAAACTAGCGCTTATAACTAAGTAAAGCTAGGTAGACTATGATTAACGGATTCGCGGTAACAGATACCGGGAAACACCCAGATAATGAGTTGTAACAAATTAAAAATAATTTAGAAATATTTAGAAAAATTTAAATAGAAGGCAGCAACGCTTAAAAGATTAATAATAAGCGAAAATTATGCTGCCGTTTAATATATGTCACGTAAGAATGTGCCTAAAAGAACCCGAGAAAACCGGAAAAATAACCGACGAATTAGGGTCAAGTAGAATGTTGACCCGGCCACGTGGAAGGTCAATGACCTTTGCCTTCTTTGTTCTTATGAAATTTAAAAACGGCCATAACTTAAAAACTATTTGCGGAAACGAGACAGAATTCACTGTCCGGAAAGATATTGGCCTGAAAGAAGAAACATCCGAATATGGGATGAACCGGAGGCCCGACAAGCCCGCACGACGGCCCTATAAAAGAAAAGTTTCGGTCGAGATAACTCGTGAACGGAAGAACGGAAGAAAAAACCGGTAGCACCGTAAGAATAGGCGTAAAAAGCCCTGTCGAATGATATATAACAAGTCCACTTACCGGCGGAAGCGGGCCGGAAAAAGTTGATCCAAGTCCGGAAATTTCCGGGAGCTGTAACTCCGGAACGGTTGGACAAAAATTGACGAACGATATACAAAACGAAAGCTTGCGAATTACGGAGACCCACAATGTATCACAATCGTTGGATTGATCAACGACTGCGCCGATGCGACGATCCAAAACAGGACTGAAGTCAGTTCGTAATTATCTCACAGAGAAAATGCAAATTTACAGACAAACTATTTAAAAAAAAATACAGTGGAACCTCGGTATACGACCTTAATCCGTTCCTGGTGTTTGGACTTATACCGAATAGGACGTATACCAAACCAACCTTTCCCATTAGAAGTAATGTAAAAATGATTAATCCGTTCTCAATTTTAAAAAAGTGGCTGGCTTTAAACACCTCGCTTTCCTGGCTAGTTCCTGTTTGATTTTTCACGAGATCAGCGTGTATCTTTTTAGCTTTCTCTCAAATAATTGCTTTTGATACGCTGTCACCAGCACACTGTTTTTCAGTTATCCAAAGCAAAAGCAATTTCTCGACACGATTTAATGTCTTCGATCTATGTTTAGAAATTGATTTAACTCCTTTCGCAACGTTAGCAGATTTAATAATATCTTTACTTTTCACGATTATCGATATCGTCGTTCTCGGAATATGGTATGCAACAGTTAAATCTTGGACACGCTACCACCTTCATAGTTCTCAACAATCTCTTTTTTCAGTTCCATTGTGATTTTAGTCATTTTTTTCTGTTGCCTTTTTGCAATTCATGATTAATAAAAATAATAACATTTTACTTACAAATTAAAATCAGAAAAAATTTAATAAAGTTATAAATTGTGGCACCGCGAACGTCTAGTGTGGTATAATACACCGATAGTGCTACTTGTTCATAGATGGCGCGTATAATTGAATTAAGTCGTATACCGAACAAAAGTCGTATACCGAACAAAAGTCGTATACCGAGCAAAATTTGTTTCGTCCAAACAGGACGTATTCCGAATTGGACGTATTCTAAAGCAGACGTATACCGAGGTTCCACTGTACTTATATTTTCATCCTAAAGGTATTATTGGATTTCGTGCTGTTGCACATGACAACAGTTACAGTTTCATGAATTGTATTGCTGAAACAAGCATTCTTTGGCTCGAAAATAGTAAATAATGTATCAACTACAAGCATAAAAACAGAAGAAACAGGGAAGTTCGTTAGAAGTTTCAATAAAGTTTCAAATGCAGATACTGTATTTCCTTTGTGCTTTAACAGATGCTTGCAACCATGGGTAGTGTAAAGGTGTATCAAATTCTTATCCACTGTTTTGATTATAAGAAGGGGGTTGCGGTTTCAAGTAGTTAATGTTGACACTAAGCCCAATGAAACTACAGAAACCTTTGCGACTTCTGTCAGTAAGACAGTGAATAATCTAGGTGAGGGGTAGGCAACCTTTCCTCTTGTTTTTTATTAGCAGAACTTTATATTAACACTACTTAATTGATACGTCTTATTTTGTCCGTACTTACGAGTAATCTTTTAATTTGTACTAATTGGGTTGCAATTTGAAAAAAATTGTAGACCTATAAATTTCCACTTTCGTCCGTCCGTCCGTATTTCCTTAATATCGAGAATGGAGTTAGATAGATGAAAGACGAGACCAGATATGGAAGCCTTAGGGGCAGGATTATTAAGAAACTTATTTCTTAAAGTTGCACAAAGTTTCATATAATATACGAAAATCGACGAAACAATATAGAGGAAACTAAATCTCGTTTACAGAAATCGAACTTTGAAGATTTTAAACGGCAAATTCAAGTATTTAATAAGTAGAAGAACTAAAATAACAGTAGCAAAACTAAAATTACAAAGAAAATACACAAATTACTTCTAATATAAATGAAATAGAAATAATAGTTTTGAATCCAGTTATATTTTTAAAACATTATGTTAGATTTTTAAATGCTTATTTAAGTCTGGTGTGGAGAAATTCAGCCATTTTAAAAATAAATTTATAATCTTTTTTCAGTGGTTTATAACATCGTGAAATTTTCTATTAGATTTATTCTAGCGGTTGGAACATTTTATAAAATACAATTAAAGTAGAAAGTTTAATTTCGAATAATTAAAAAAAAAAAACATAATTATATCAATAATTATATAGATAGAACTTTGTGGAAAGAGGGGCAAAGACTCCTCTTCTATGCATGCATCCATTAGTTTAATTAATATTTATTTCTTATTATTATTATGTCTCTAAATCTTCTCTGGATTTACACAGAGCCCGATTTATGCCTTCCCCACATACAAACAACTAAACAACACATAAATACAACACATAACACTAATCAATGAGAAATGTTCAGCTCAGACTTAATACTAATCACTGAGACAGGATTCTAAAATTATTTTAGATTAATAATTAAATTATTTTCATTACTAATGATTAATTTAAAAATTTTGAAAATATGAAGAGAGATATAGAAATTACTCACCTTCCCCAAAAATATCTTTAATTAAAATTATACTCTGAAAATTAACCATTTTGAGAGTATAAATATAAATTTCGAAATTTGTTGATATTTTCTAAAACGATTATGAAAAAACTGCATTTTTCGATTTTGTATAACTTCTCGTTTTTGAAATTTATACTTAAAATAATCGTAAGCGAAATACATTTTAATAATATTCACAAATCAGTTATAAATAATAAGTGAAAATGGCTTATATGCAATATTTTTTTTTATTTTAATTCTTGTATCTTATACAATCTATGCAATCTATATGCTATATAAAAGTCAAATATGTATGTATGCTGTTAGGCAAAGGGTTCTGTATCGCTCAATGTATGCTCATAAAATTTGGCATGAGTATTCTTTGATACTCTAGAAAAGATACTGTGGAGGTCCCTACCCCAACCAACCCTAAAGCTCATCTTTTAACTTATTATGTACACATACATTTGTTAGATAAAGGGTTCTATATCGTTCAACGTATTTGCACCAAATTTGGCAGGAATATTTTTCGAAACCCTAGAAAAAATACTGAGGTTCCACTCCCAAACACCCTCTAAGCTCAAGCAAATTTTTGTGTTTTGCAGTTTCATTACTGTAAACACACTCGAGTCAATCAATGTATATTTTAGTGACTAACACTATTGTTTTTATCACCCTCTCTCAACCCAACCACACCAATCTTCACCCCTAATGAATCCGAGCAAATAATTATATGAAATCAAAAATGAAAGATGATAGATTTAAATTTGCCTTCACTTATAAATAACAAATTAACAATTGATTATTATTAAATTATATTAAAATTATACTGAAAACTGAAGCATATGTTACTTTTATAGAGAGGTTACTCTAATAGATGATAGCGTGAAACTCCTGTATGCTACCGTGTTTCCCCGAAAATAAGACATCCGCAGAAAATAAGACCTAGCATAGATTTTGCTGAATTGCGAAATATAAGACCTACCCCTGAAAGTAAGACCTAGCGTAGTTTTTTTTTAGTCGTAACGGTCATCGACAGATGGATGAAAGTGGCTGTTGGCTTTTTGAAAGTACAGCCACTGATTGGTCAGCAGACAATTACGCCACACAGCATGATTTGCATACCGCTATGGCTTGGGAATCACAGATTTGCATAACGTTACGGCTGGTGATGGCTAATTGGTCGGCCGGGAATCACGCCACGTGACATTTGCATAGTGCTACGGTTCAGTAAGCACTAATTGGTCATCGAGTCCGATGTTGACGCTATAAAAAGGCGACAGTTCGACACACCGGAAATACGTCACTCTCGTGTAAGTTCGACTTGGGAATTTTTTTGTTCAATAATAAATGTGAATTCTTCTTCCTGGAAAAAATAAGACATTCCCTGAAAATAAGACCTAGCGCATTTTTCAGAGCAAAAATTAATATAAGACACTGTCTTATTTTCGGGGAAACACGGTATCATTGTGTGTAAACGGTGTCGCTTCAGTGTTGAAGTAAAAAAATATTTATCACGTGATACGTTCTCTCGCAATTGATTCTACCCCACTAAACGGTACAATATTCTTGTACAGCAGGACACCTGGCAATAACGGATCCAGATGTAGTCAAAGGGGTAACTCAAAAATTAAAAAAGAATGCTTGAATAATTAACATGTAATTGCCATGTTTGGGCTGGAGGTGACTCCATGTATCTGGCAATCCTGTACATTCCCCAAAAATAAGGGTTTGGTGCAGTTTTTCCTGATCGTTCATTATTGGAAGAATGGTTATTGTATTAACATTGTATCTCAAAATATCATAAAATTTAACTTTATATCCCAAAATTAGAAAATAATTCTATAAATTGGTGGACTAAACTTTTAATTTCGTTTAAAATTACGATTAAATATTTTTATAACTCTGAAATGTAATTGTTATATTTAATACCCCTATTATAAAATGCCATCTGTTTCATATGTATTGTATCGATTTTCTCGAAGATTTAATTAAGTATTTCTGAATTCTTTCTGCCAATTACTTAGTCTTAGCATATGCAAAGGGATATATAAGAGATATAAATCAAAAACATTTTACTTAATATAGAATCATTGTGCCTGTTGTATATACTCATTCTAATGATTTATAATTAAGTCATAAAATAACTTACTAAATAAAACCGCATCTGGAAACAATTTTCTGTAATAATAATAATAATAATAACAATAATATAAAATCATAAATTTATAAGAAAATAATATATATATAAGATGAATAGAGACAAATTTTATTAGATTTTGAATAAATTTCTTAGACATGAAGTCCATTTTGGTAGTTGTTGCTATCCTTTGTTTACTATTTAATTCGTTTGCTGATGCCAAAAGTAAGTTTCGAATGTATTTTTTTAAATTTTTATTTTCGAATTTTTCCGCTCTATTGGCACTTAAATAGCCTTTTAATCATACTCATCACGGATTCGTCCAGGCGTTTCCATGCCATATGTTCATATTGGCATGGATTAATGAGATAAGGCAACCCAACACGGAACGAATTTCTATGAGAAACTGGCTCCTAACCTGAAAAACTCTACCAGCTGATTGGTGGAGGCGCGAATCCGTGACTAAATACATGTGTTCAACGATTTAATACATTCGAGCGCTGGTGGTCACCGTATGTAAAATAATTTGACCCGAATTCGAACTCTGGACTCTCAGACCCGTGCCTTTACTTGAATATTTTAAGCTAAACATAAATATTTATAACTTAAATTCTTAACTTTCAGAGGATTGTTTTGCTAAACCCGATGCCGGCCGAGGAAGGGCATTACTAAAGAGATACTATTATAACTCTGAAACGAGTACATGCGATATTTTTCTGTATGGAGGAACTGGAGGAAACGGAAACAATTTTCTCAGCGAAAGTGGTTGTTGTCAAATCTGCAAACATGGTAAAATAATTATTTTTTATATAAATAAATAAATGATTATTTTTTACATTATATAAATAACAAATAAATTCTTTTCTAATTTTAGGATCTTGTTAATTAACTCAAATTGGAATTCCATAGATTCATAGAAATGGTCTTGTACGTAACGCCTAGTATTTTCTTGCTTTGCTATAATTGGGCTGAAATTTGAAAAAATTGTAGACCTATAAATTTCCACTGTCGTCTGTCTGTCTGTTTGTCCTTCCTTAAACTCGAAAACGGTGGTAGATAAATAAAAGTAGAGACAAACTATAGAAAGCTTAGAGACAGGAGGTCCCGATTACGTGTATATGGACCTCCTATCTACATTAGAAGTCACGTTATTTTAATTTATCCTTCCTCGGGTTTTAAACTACAAACTTCTGAAAAGTTTTCCCTAAACAGAGTTAGATAGATTACCAGCATGACTTCATTGTTAACAGGAGAAGTATGACGTACAGGGGCAAGACACTACTAAAATCAAGTGTATATTATAAATTAAATAAATTAACAATATGATTAAAAATTGCGCACGGCATTGTGACGATAACACAATAAAGAATTGCTCATTGAGATGTGGAAATTTAGTGGTAATAAATTTGTGTNAAGTATGACGTACAGGGGCAAGACACTACTAAAATCAAGTGTATATTATAAATTAAATAAATTAACAATATGATTAAAAATTGCGCACGGCATTGTGACGATAACACAATAAAGAATTGCTCATTGAGATGTGGAAATTTAGTGGTAATAAATTTGTGTCATTAAAAGTGAGTATGGAGAGTCTATGTAAAAAGTCTCATATTAAAAAATGTATTAGTCAAATACTGTATTACGGTACATTAGTGGATGTTTTATAATTCATATTATGCGCTACGTGTGTCAATGTAAAGACTTCCAACGCAACCAACCCATTCAAAATACCTCCCTGATATGAAATCGATTTCAATTATTCTGTGTCTGAACTCGATTTCATATTACCCTTGCGCTGTTTATATCCGATTTAACTAAAATGATACATTTTTATGTTTATTACTCATAATACGTTTATTGAATAAAACACATAAAACGTACAATATTGAAATTAATCTCGGTATCTAAAGAGCAAAAAAAAAGAAAAAAAAAGAAATGTAACAAAAATATTAATTTCATTGAAACTACTCGTACACCAATTCAGAATGACACATTACATTGAAATATATATATATATATTCTAAATGGTTTATGTTCAGGGGAATCCGCAGAGGATTGCCCTCCCCTTGAATAAAGTAAAACATTCCACAAATTATAATCGTAAAAGTGACTGACATATGACATAATATCGAGCTTTTTGCAAAGTATCTTTTAGGATAGAAACATAGCAACTTAGAAAATTTGCCTAATAACGATCGATAAACAAATCGTATAATGTGTAGCTTTGGACTTTTTCATAAACAGACAAATTTGCTTAAACTGCAAATTTTTAGGAAGGTTGGAAGTTGAGATAGGAGCAAATTATTGCTCTTGAGCTTCCAGTGGGATAAAATAATCCTGAATTCGTCAATGTTTCTATTTATATTGGGTTCTATACAACAGTTATAAGACTTGTTAGATTAACAAAGAAAAATAAATTTGATTTTAAACTGATTCCTATTAACACTTTCTATCAAACTTTACACGCGTATTTCTAAAATTGTTCCGCTGTAATTAAAATATTTACTTTATTCTTATGTAGAATACTGGAGAACGATTAAAAATTACCTGTAGAAACTGTAAAGCGTTGAAAACAATCCTCACATTAACGAAATATATTGTAATGGTAGCACCTGTCTGATGAAAATTCTAATTGCCAAACTTTTGCAGATAATTAGAGAAATATAAGAGAATTTCCGACTCGTTCACATATCAACAACAAATATAAAAAACTATCTAACAAAATACTTTTGCTTTTAGAAATATCTTTTTTATTTGATATACTGTAGATAATATTTATGCTGAAGTTCTAAAATTCACAACTGATATAATTGTTCTACCTTTATCAATGTATCTATCCTTGAAGAGTAAATATTACATGATAATTTCAATTAATAAAAGTCATGCAGATATTAATAACTACCCTCAATCAATGTTATGTAAATTTTTCAGACATTTTATAAAATGTTTGCTAGAATTATTTATTTATAAATCTATCAAACATGCATCATGCACCAAAATCAATAAGGGTTTAAAGAAAACGCATCTACTGTTGACACCATATTATATTATAAACCAACTATGACTAAAGATCTTGATAACTGCAAGTGACTTCGTGGACTTAACTTTGTGGACGTCCTGTTCAACATCACCAACTTCCTCCACTCGTTTTGTTTTAATCATATGACATATTTCAAAAAGTACCGCAGTGTAGAGAGCCCTGTCGTTGTGCTTATGTACTGTGTGATAAAAGATAAATCCTTACAGATCATCCTTAGAACATTGCTCCATTATGCGGACTGTTGTTCTAAAAAGGCCATTAATACAGTGTTCATTTAATAAACACTATTATTTGGTGCTCTGTTGCATATAAACGATAGAATATAAAACGAGAGAATGCTCTGTCAAGCAAACTGCTTCCTTATCTAATGCTCTGTGTATTTATATGTATAAAAAACACATTTCACAGATTTCAGCCGATAGTATCATAATCAGATAATAACTCTTTGAAACAACGTTAAATCATCGACTCAATTGTTTATATTAGTATATTAGCTGAACTTCTTCCTACAATAATGAAATATGTGCTTTATTTTTATAAAGTTTTGTTTCCTTTCTGAAAAGCAACCCTTCAGCACATCTTTGAAATGTTGATTTATTAATTTCTATAGTATTGAAGAAATGTTTATCAAAAGTTTAAAAAGTATAAACGATTTATTGCAAAGTATGCATTATTTTCTACATTCCTTCGCTTAAATAGCAGCAAGAACAGTAATCAGAAATGCTTAATGTTTATTTAAAATCGTTTCTTTCTTTATTTTTTGTATTTATCTCCGTGTTTTAATATAAAATGTATAACTTAAGTATAAGCCAAATTTTCTACATTTTATCCGCAGAAAATGCATAAAATATTAAAGTGTATGTACGCTCTCAATTATTCTGGAAATAATTGTCCGGCATCCTCTTTAATTGAGAAAAAATTACTAGAAGACACTTGAAATTTTCCGACTAATTATCATTGAACAACATCTTCATTTTATGTATATAAATCATTTTCCCCAAGAAAATTTTCTGATAAAAGTGAAACAGGTAGATTAATATTTCAATAATATGTACTTTAGCAAGATACAAATATATATATATATTCTTGAAGGATCTTGAAAGAAGCTTGAATACCAACAATTTATTTTCTTCTTCTTCTGCAATTAACACGTAATACTTTAATGACTCCGCGGCATTTTAAACGATCAGAACAGTTAATTTGTCAAAGATATGAAACCAAGGATGATGGAAAACCGATGATACACCTTTATCTCGTTCTAATTTAAAAATATCAATAAATTTCAAATTGAACTTATAATTAATACAACCTATTCTTTTTAAAATAGGAGAGGATTTTGTAAATATAACATCACATTCACAACACATTAGTTCTGTTAGATAAATGGCCTTAAAACAGGAAATGTTCTTTGTTTTCAAGGCCAGGTTTTGGTTGAGATACGACAAAGTTACAATGGACAATGGACAATGGACAAATATCGTTTATTAGTTTCTTTCATATTTGCAGAATAGGCTGGAAGTCATGAATTTTTTGTGGTTTGTTAAGGGGGTTCCTCGGATATTAGGAATATAATATAATCCAAATAATACATTATTTAAAATATTCTTTAAATATTATATTTTCGCAATATATAATTAATAAATACACATGTACTTTTATGTATATTACAGATTTCAGAATTGAGAACGTGTACTTAATGAGAGAGATGTGGAAATAACAACAAAGACCTCAAATGTGTTTACATTATGTCTGTAACGTATTCAATTCAAATCCAATAAAGTTAGTATTTGAAATTGCACGATGAATCAACACATCACACTTGTGTCACAAATATCAGTCGTTGATCTATTCTATAGACTTATATAAATATACATCGTGCCCACATTCACTATATCAATATAGGAAATAAAGATAACTTCAAATATAATGAAAACTGTCATATTAATTTGCTTCATTATGTTTTTTGTCCGAGTAAATTCACAAGATAGTAAGTATACGTTCAGTAAATAAGTGTATAGTTTCAAAATCGGCCATTTTGTCTGGAACTTAAAGGTTATAAATGTAGCTGATTTTAAAAGTAACTTCCGATTCTCACCCCTTTTGTGGCTATTTGATCACAAAATAAAAAGTCATCTGCCCCCATGGCAGATCGTCCAGTGATTTGCCACGGAAATTTTTGCTGGGAGATTTTCTATGGGAAATTGGCTTCTATTTAGGCCATAAAAAGTGTTTTCTACACGTTACAAACTTGAAGAAAACCCGGAAAACTTCACGTGGCCGACCCGTTGGCCAGGCACGAACCCACGCCCAATTACCAATGTTTAGTGGTTTTATCCACTTGGCCACTAGAGGGCGCTTTAAAACATGAAAATGGCTATGTTCATGTTTTAAAGCGTCCTCTTGATACTATGTTAGCCATTAAACTGTAGAATTGATGTATTTTTTTAAATTTCCAGGTGAATGCTGTTCTCTACCATTAGATTTAGATGACTGTAATAGATATTATTCTCGATATTTTTACGACAATGAGACCGATGAATGCCAGCTTCGATTACTTGGTGGACCTACAGAATGTGGAAACTGTAACAATTTCGACAACTATGATGATTGTTGTTCAACTTGCGTTAGAGGTGAGTCTATCCGCGCTAAATAAATTATTGCCTCTTTGATTTACTTTGAATACTTTATTGTTTTTTACAGGTGATTGTTAATACCCAGTAACAAATGGCAAATAGTATCTTCTTGATATTGAAATATTTTGTAATTCATTAAGTACATCATATCGAAAATAAATAAGGCATAAACCTACTTGGATGTTTTGTTATATTATTATTATAATGTCATGATTTTAGTAAGTTACGTGTTTAAATTACGCGAGGTCCCAATGCGAACAGGAATTCATGAGGTCAGTTTTATGTAGATTTATGTAGCGTATAGCTGTATCATGGGCTACTTGATATCGTACGAGAATCTGTAATGTTGCTTGTACATTGGACTGAAAACTTCGCATCGACAAACACACATTTATGCCCATCTGTTGAATCAAGCGTGCGACCATCGCACTTCATTAAATTTATTTCTTTCTCATTGACTTTTGCTCCTTTAAGGTTGGTCCGAAAAGTATGAGATCCTTAACAAAATCGTAGTTGCTAATATGTGAAGCAGCGATTGACTTTAACATGAAATCTTTCAAAGCTTAGTTACAATATTATAACTATTTACAAATTCGTCAGAAGATAATTGAATATAATAGTATAGAATTTATTTACTAAATATTCATAGAAAATCGAAATGCAACAGATTCGTCAATTTATAAAAAAGGAGACACGAACATCAAATATATTAAATCACTACAAATTTAGGTTGGGGTGATTAGGTTCTGCTTCTATGGCAACCTAAAATTGTAGAGTATTATAAGAAAATCTACGAAAAATTCCGAAGCAATTTCGGACACTATAAAATCACCATGCCTAAATCACCATGTTAGGTTTCAATCGACTTTGGAAAGAGAAAGTCAACATATTGATATATAGTAAATAAATAGCACAAAATACATTATTATACACATTTATAAAGATTGGCAACAACTTGTTTCTGTTGAGTTCCCGTCTTTTTTATTCAGATAAAAATATAACTCTAGGCCCTAGATTTATACTTTTTGCCACCTTAGAGTTAATGTTTTTTTAAAAAAAAAATTTGACTTTATATCGTGCTAAAAGATTTACCTTTGGCGATCTAATACAGGGGTCGCGCTTCCATCTACGCGTATTTTTGTAATTTACACTGATTCTTTGTAAACACTACCAGCCTTACAAGGATTCGGTGTATCAAAGCAGAAACACAATCAGTTTTCACTTTACAGTAATCTAAAGTTTACGCTTATGTAATAAATACTGTATACTGTATTTACAACCATGAGCATCAGCATACAATTTTCCAGGAGGAGTGCAGACAAATAATTACATTAATGAATTTTTATTTAATTATTTTAATTTGAGCAAAGTAAACTCAGGAATTTTTCCTGGAAATCTGTTCGAGATACAGTATATCAGGTCCTGTCTCTCATCCTCAAGTGTAAGTGAAGACGGCCGATTGATGGGTATAAAAAGAAAGCCTCTTAGTGCCCAAAGAGTGAAAAAACGTTAAAAAACAAAGAAAAATACAATTTAAATTGTTGCATTTTTTTTCAAAATTTCGAATTTCTCCGGTAACTATCTTGAGAATTTTTCTCAATTGGAATTCAATCTTTCAATTTTTCGCTTAGCTTATGTATAATAACATAGTTTTAACAAATGAGATTAAATGCAGAAAATAATACGAAAATATGGGTAACTGACTTTGAACCATCCTGTTAACGATCTGGAGTCATCATCAACAACATAAATTCTTCTGTCGGTGCCCACTAATGGCCGAGTGGACAAGAACACCGAACATTGGTGGTTGGAGGAGGATTCACACCTCATCAATGGCCAAGAGGGTTTCGGGTTTTTCACATGAGTAACACCTAAATAGGGGCCAGTTTCTTGTAAAATTCCTTCCAGAAGGCATTCACCTTTGACCGATCACCTTAGCGTTGTCATGTCTTATCCAATTAATCCTACAGCCGTCAATCGAATGGTGAATTCATTAAACGATAATAATAATATATTAGTTCTAATTAAGATAAATGAGATTCTAGAAGAAAACAATAATCAGGCAAATTTTATTTGAATTATTTGAAGTAAAACAGAATAATTGCAAGTGGTGCTCTTTCAAATATGGATTTGTAAAGTGCTACATGTTCAAGTGCCACATGTTTCATCCATTTAAGATAATGGAGTGGTCTCTTCTACGCAATTACCTGTAATTAAATTATTTAAATATAGTTTTAAACGTAAATTACTTTTTTATATCAAATTAAATAACCTACCTCCTCCGCAAGTCTCACAGCATTCGATTAAATTAGGAAATCTGTTGCAATTTCCTCCACACCCACC
Organism: Centruroides sculpturatus; assembly: GCF_000671375.1. NCBI lineage: Eukaryota > Metazoa > Arthropoda > Arachnida > Scorpiones > Buthidae > Centruroides > Centruroides sculpturatus. The sequence continues at coordinate 160,838 of NW_019385638.1, read as the reverse complement.
GTAATTAAATTCTTCACATCGACTACTATTGGCATTATAAAAATAACTTGGAAAAATTGCAAGACACAATCCTTTGTCCTTTTCCAGCATACAACAATCAGCTAAGTTAAATAAATAAATAAATTTGTATAATAAATATGAAACTCATAAAATGATGTTACTTACCCCCCTCTTCACTCTTAATGCCAACGATAAAGAGAGCGATACAAAGTGGTATTATGCTATTCATCTTGTAGACAATTTGAATATTCGACTGTTGATTGCGGCTTATTTATGTTATTTAAAATAAATACGTTTTAGTATGTTGCAGATATGTGTGTCAATAAACGCATTTATAAATAACATATGTGTTCTCATTTTCAAATTATATCACAATTTACCAACGTCTAATTATTGAGGTATAAAATGCATGAGTTTTCAGTGTTTATCATTTACTAAATTTTACCAAAATTATAAATAATTTTAGAAAGTTTAAGTTAAGGTAACATTTTTAGGAAAGAATCCTCTCATCGCTCTAGAAATGTAAGTTAAATGGGATAAAGAAACATAAATCGTGAGAGATCCATATACCTCCAACGACGACTTTCAGTAGGAAACAAGTCCTTTTTCAGGTGTTACGCAGGTGAAAAAAACTCGATAAATTCCACTCGACCAGCCTTTTGGTGAGGCCGAACCCGCGATCATTGTTTAGCAGTTTATCCATTCAAGTATATGAGAACTCCAATTATCAATACAGTACTTCAGTGTAAAAACTACTAAAATACACGAATATTTAGAATACAGTGGTACCTCAGGATACGAACGCCCCAGCATACGAAATTTTCAGGATACGACATGAAATTCGAACATATTTTTGCTCCACGATACGAACAAAAACTCACCATACGACGTTACATTAATTCGCATTTTTCATTTGTTTTCCTTACTACAGTTATTTTTTTAAATGTATTACTTGGCTTTAATTTGAGTATGTTTTTCGCGTTGGAACGAATTATGTAATCGTATGGGAAAAGTTGATTCACCTTACGACATTTTCATGATACGATCTCAGTTTCGGAACGGATTAATTTCGTATCCTGAGGTACCACTGTACTCTTACAAAAATACCATTACTTTATAAAGTAGTCATTTCAATCAAACTGAAGAAAAAAAAATGTACAAAGCAAATTTTAGGAGGTCAATTGAATGTCCCTATAACTCTCTGTCTGTGTGTGACTGTCATAGCAATTAGTCTAGGCTTCTTCTAAAAAATTTTGAGAATGATCCTATTACTCCCTATAGAGATTGTTCGTAGATTTTTGAATTGGATTAATCTAACCTAACCTAACCTAAAACCTAAGGCAATGCACCACAGAAGGGATCTGCCAAGAGAGATATCTCACGAAAAGATTTTCTACGGAAAACTTGTTCCTATGCAGATGCTTAAATTATTAATGTACAGTACAGTACGTATCGATATATTTGGAATTTAATTATTCAGTAATTATTAAAATGTATTCAGGTTAAGTTTTAAGGTTAAAACTTAATCTATACGTTTGAATAACCCATATAGAGTGATGTCACAGCAGACTTATAGGATACAATTCCATATAAGTAGATTCCCATCTGTTAATAAATATGTACAGTACCTAGACATTACATATGGAGAATACTCATGCGAAAAATATGAATCTACAAGCAAAACTTAATTTAAATAATATTAATTAACGAGATTTCTAGCTCCTTATAGAACATCAGTTTCCCCAGAAAGTTGAGATTATTTTCGATTAATCTGAGATCTCGTAGATTCATTGCATATTGAAAACTGAATTTTCCGTTTAGACTCCTTTATCACAAGAAACAATAGAATTTATAAATACACAGAATGAATAAAAGTTATGCCAATTAAATACAAATATTTTATTGTACAGTCATACCCCGACTTACGCGAACCCGGAGTTACGCGATTTTCAAATCTCGTCGATTCGTCTTTTGTTTGAGCGCCATGCAACTCTTGATTGCTCACTCTCCCCACACTATTGTTCGGCTTACATGCTCGGATGTGTCGCGCGGAATCGACGCATAGCTACAATTTATTTTGTGTAATTTATTTCTGTTATATCTACGGAGACTTGAGAGACTCTATGTGGTGATCTCTTGTAACCGTGAACGAACCAAAAGGCGAGATAAGATTAACGAGAACATTTATTAGCTTATATACATCCGATTTGGATTTTACACAAAAGGCATCTGCAATTGTGAACAATTGACGAAAAAAGTATACATTTATCAGATAATAAACAAAGACTCATTTTGTAAAGAATTTACCTTTTGTATATATGTTATGGACAAAGTGATTAATACGGGCATTATGAATAATGCCCGGGCATTATAAATAATGACCAACAAAATCGGGCATTGTAATAAATTTCAATAATTTATTAAATTGACCGGTCATTATGAATACTGCTACCACCTAGTCGGGCAAAGTGATAATAATATGTTGAGGAGTGATCATCCGACATAGTTAGCCAATCAGAACTTACATCTTACTTGCTCACGCGTATTGCATTTAGTACCGAATTTTAAATTTATGTGACCAGTAGTTAATCTTTTTTCTTTGACAAAAGTAACGATCATGGAGGAATCATTAAGTGATATGAATAATCGATTAAACGAGCTAAAAACAAAAGGACTGAAGAAGTAGCATATATTCTTTTGGTTTTTTTAATAATTTTTGGTGCACCGAGTATTCTACAAAGTGATAATGGCAGAGAATTCGCCAATAATATCATCAAAGAAATGTGTAATATGTGGTCCGAGTTAAAAATGGTGCATGGAAAGCCCAGGCAATCACAAAGTCAGGGTTCAGTAGAAAGATGTAATCAAGACGTAGAAAATATGCTTAGTTCTTGGTTGGAGATTAATAATACTAACAAATGGTCGGAAGGATTACGTTTTGTACTACTGATGAAAAATCAAGCGCACCATACTGGTATAAACTGCAGCCCCTAAGAGGCCATGTTTGGAGCAAAGTTAAACGTTGGACTAAAGAATTTTATACCCAACGAATCGTTGTTCAACGTTAATACGGAAGAGGATCTACAGAGACATTTTAAAACTATCAACGAAGTAAGTCAAAGTTGCTCAAACTCTGAAAGTCCGGGTACCGTC
>NW_019385638.1:118956-156528 GCF_000671375.1 Centruroides sculpturatus | reverse complement strand
CTATGTCATCCAAACGAAGTAGAACTGATTCTTCTGCATCAAACAAGAAAAGAAAAACTTTATCTTTGGAATGTAAAGTTAACATTATTAAAGACTTCGATACAAAAATGAAAATTTGTAAATTGGCAAAGAAGTTTGATCTACCGGAATCGACGGTCAGAACAACTATAAAAGGTAAAGAAAAATTCTCGAAGCTGCAAAAAATTCTCAATCTTTAAATTCAATCATCATTCGTAAACGTCACGGTATTATCGCTGAGATGGAAACAATGTTAAAATTATGGTTTGATAATCAAGTTAATGTGAAAAATTGTAAAATAATATAGGCCTAATTTGTTATACATATGTATTATCTAAGATTTTATTAAACATTTTTTTCTAAATTATTGTTTTCTTTAGTCTCCGGTTCCAATTAAAAATAATTTGTATGTATTTATATGCATAATTATACCCCGACTTACGCGGTTAACGCTCGGTCCTACCTATCGCGTAAGTCCGGGGTATGACTGTATTTTCGAACAATTATGGTGCTCACCAGTGATGATGTGGATAAAACCACCGAACACTGGTAGTTGTGGTGGGTTTGCGCCTGGCTAACCGGCTGGCCATGTGGAGTTTTTCTGGTTTTCTTTACGTTTTTAACACCTAAATAAAGGCTAGTTTCCCTTAAAGGTCCTTCCTGGAAGCATTTCTCTTCTGCAGATTGCCAGTACGTTGGCAATCTGCAGAAGAGAATCCTGCAATCCTGCTCAAAACTCATGCGCAACTCCGTACAAAATGCTCAATAAGTCACGTGACATTATTACGTAACTTATGAAGCACGAAATAACATCACGTGATTTTTAGATTTAATAGTGGTGGCACTATGTATCTCTAAGTAACGCGACTATCAACGCGTTGACAATCTGTTTATTGTAAACTGTGATATAAACTACTTTCTCCACATTATAAACTGTTTTCCTTATTCAATTCTCAACTGAAGCAGCCGATTTAATTATGTCGTATGTATTGTATATCTTCTTTTGTATATTTGTTTGATCTGTGTTTTTATTACGAGAAGCTTCTATATTTACAGCAGCAAGAAAATATTGATAAATGGTTTAATTAACGGAAACGCATTCAGTCATTTAAATTAAATTACTGCTTGGAAGCGTTAAAGGATTTCCCCATTAAAATACATCCACAAGTTTCCATAACGTGTTTTTGAATTCTGCCACACGGTAACCATTGAGATACCTCTTCTTGTTAGTGTAGGTTTGGCAATTTTTAGTTTTTCATTGGTGACATGCTTTATAAAATCAGTTCAAGTAGATATTGTGCAGTGTTTGGTTGACATAATAACCAGAGAGTAAAAGCGGTTTGAAGCTGTATGCGATGTACACGAAAGCACGATTCATCAAGATTGTCGATGTATTCAATCGTTCCAGTTACTTTCATTTCCACATAATGAAAATTTGAGAAGAGAATGGGTAACCAGCCATGCATGTACTGTACATCCAGCTAGATAAATAACTGCCATCATAAGACACACAAATCCATTTAGAATGATTACTTGCAGATAGAGTTTGTGATGGCTCTTAATTTGTCTTAAGGACACAAGTGTTTTGTGACAATTTATTAATTAATTAAAATTTCACCACTTGAAAAATACCACTTGAAAAATAATTATGAGTCAAGACTCCTATAATTCAGCAATTTTGGTAATCAAAGGCTTTATTTTTAATAAGCTATTCGAATATGGCTGTATATATTTTTTTCGCTTAAACTTCGCACATTAATACAGAGTAAAATTTCACTATTATCGAGTTTATATAATAATACAAGCAAGACTAACTATTTATATTTCTTTAATATACTGTAGTTAAAAAAAAAGATAAAATAAAATATAATATTCAACATTTGAAGTAAACACTTTTATTAACATTAAAAGTCATTTTACAGTTTATTAGAAAAAACAATTAGCTAATATGTTGTAATAGTAATAATGATTTATTACTATTACAAGATATGGCTAAAATACATATTATTTCAAAATCAAGAAAATTTTGAACCATATAACATAAAAATAAACATGGTTTTTTTAATATTACATTTATCAATATTTAAATATATAGCCTACATTACATCATTACATAAAATAACTATATTTAATTACATTGTACAACAAGCAAAACATTTAATACACTTTGCTTTTAAGATAAAAAGAAAGTAGCCTAATATTTAGTGGATTTCACCTTATATCTATAGAATTATGTAAAATTTATAGATATTAGCTTATCATACTTTTAATGTCTACCATATTAATTAGTTTTAGCGAATAATGTGTAATTTTTTTATTAGATGTTTACGCAGAAAAATTTACAAGTTTCAACCATCTCTAATAAACATTCAATAGATTACACATGTTTAATTAAATGTTTATGCTGTAGTTTATGTTTATGTATGCTTCAGTACATAATTTTTGCAAGACGTATTTCAAAAAACATTAATGATTGAATTCTGTAGACAATTATTGATATAATTGCTAGATAATGTATAAAGTGGATATTCTTCTTAATAATTACACTGGTCAACAGCCAAAAAGCTTCCGAAACCAAAGTAGCTGAATATTACTAATTCAAGGGTGCTGAATATGAATATGGCAATAAAAACATTAACTTGGATCTAGTTTTTAAGATTTCGAACCAAATATGTCAAATTTTTGGAAAATTTGCCATTTTTCTGTAGTTCTCGAAATGTATTCCTATACAGCTTAAAGTACATTTTCTTTAATGTCTGTGGAAAGAAAAGAAAACAATCATTCTTATGACAGCTCTCAATATATGCAACAAACAATGCGAATGGAGACTTCATTGACTCCTCCATGGTGAGCCTTAAAGCTATTTTGTTATTGTTGTGTAACGAAAGCTTTCTATTCATATTGGCCATGCAAAGTACATGAAAGAATCATACAAAAGCATGAAGCAACTTCTTGCAAAAGTAAATTATCAAGAACATAAATGGAAGGTGTGTTGTGATTTCAAAGTTAAAGCATTATTACTTGGACTTCAGCTGGGAAATATGAAGTACTGTTGTTTTCTCTGTGAGAGGGATAGCAGAGACCGAGTAGCACATTTCAAAAGGAGAGACTGACCATAAAGGAAATCCCTCAAACCTGGATCATAAAATGTTATTTCTGAACTGTTAGTAAAATGCAGTTCAATCATACTACCATCGTTGCATATAAAAAATAGGACTTATGAAAAACTTTGTCAAAACCACGGATCGAAATGGCCTAGAATTTAGTTTTTTAGAGAGACATTTCGAAGCACTAGTGAGGCAAAAGTTAGAGGGGATATTTGTAGGTCCACAGATTTCCAAGCTTCTCAAAAATACGCCCTTTGATAGCGTACTAATAGGTGCTGGAAAGGAGCTTGGAATGCTTTTAGGATGGCGGTAAACAATTTTCTTGAAAACCACAAAGCTTCTAATTACAAACAAGAAATTACAAATTACAAATAACATGCTGTCGTGTTATGAAAAGATGGGATGCAACATGTCATTGAAAATGCATACATGCACTTTTTGCATCTTCACATTGACTTTTCCCTGAAAACTGTGGGTCTATCAGTGACAAACATGGGGAACATTTTCACCAAGACATTGCTTCTATGGAAAAGTGATACCTAGAGAAATAGAGTCCGGCAATGTTAGCAGACTACTGCTTGAACATTACATGTTAAACACTTGCAGATTCATATAAGAAGTCTGTAAATAAGTGTCATACATGTGAGTGATGCTCTGGATATTTTATGCTTTCGCTGTTTATTTAGTTTTTACGTATCAAAAAGTGTTCTGATGGTTTCTGTGTTCCAACTCGAATGAAAATTACATTATGTGTATGTATTCAGATATATATTAAGCAATTTATTAAACGTTGATGTACCTTGTAAACTTGAGCTAATTCTGGTTTTTTATAATCATTTTTGAATTCAACAAGTCGAAAGCATTAAGAAACAGCTTGTTTTATTTCCGAAGGAAACAAAAAGTTTTTATTTGTAGACCTGTGTTATTATTGTAGGAATAATTTAAAATAAAATATTTCAATTAATATTTCCTTTCGTTTTGTTTTAGTTTTTTAGTTCTTTTCTTACAAAAGATAATGATTATAGCTTATTTTTTCAGTTTATAAACATCTGATTTCAATTAATTCGGATAGTTAAGGGTTTAGACTGGTCCAGATTATCATAATTCGTGATGGGCAGTAAATGATGACGCTCACATTGCTTTATTCATGCAGGCGAACCAACGAGCTAGAATATATAATGTATATACATATAGAGTGGCTGAAGTCACGTTTAAGGAAAATTGAAGGCATGTCCGCCATTTTTCTTTTAGTTAAGGAAGCGTGGCATCTGTGTTGCATAAAGACAACGAACTAAAATAATCTAATTCGTCGATAGTATACGTAACCACGGTCACAGCTACTCTATGAATATATTCTAGCTCGTTGGGTGGAACTAATTGTTGGTTATGATTTCCTGTAAGAGGCAAAATGGTTGCTAGCATACACGTTGACAGTTTTTTTCTAACAATTATTGTTGTATTATCGTTTTCAATGAGAAAAATTATCTGTCAAAAATTAAAGACGTTTATTACATTTAAATTTTTAACCGCTATATTGATCAAAGAATAAAGAAAGTATCGATAGTTAATCAGTCGATACCCATCTTTATTGCGTACATTTTTTCGTAGATAGTCTCTATGTGCCCACAGATGACAATAAACAAATTAAAATTAATTTAACCAAATATCAAGTTAAAAATATTTAGTAAAAATTTATTATTCAAATAGCATTTATATAATGAATCAAGATAATATTTTTTATTAAATAAATAAATAAATAATAATAATTAATTTAAAGTTTATCTGTTTTAGTCTCAGCTTTTGTCTTTTATTTTATTTGCTTTTTTAAAGAGTTATCGACAATAGAAAGTGGTAAGTGACAATAATAATGATAAAATTATACATACAATCTCGAATGCAGTTTATCAAGTTTAGATCTAATCTTCAGTCACATATTTTAAGTACTGTGTTTTATACAAATCATGACAAACTTAAAACACAAAAAAACAATACGCAAATAATATTTTAAATACATATGTATAATTTCTTCTGACCTATTCTACCATTTATGAACAAAATAAACCAGCAACGAGTTGCTCAACTTTCCCGGCAAAATTTAAAATTTTGGTAGCGAAACTTTTTATATTTTCAACTATTATAAAATGGCAAAAAGCTTAATTTTCAGGAAAGAGATGATAATTTTATTTAAAAAAGTTATAAATGCTAATAATGAGTAAAATCGTCATTAAGTCTGACCCTATTGAAGTTTCACACGATCCCTATTATCACTCCACCCCCTCGACCTTTCATCACCAAAATTTAATAGCATTAATCCCTCTAACATACAAACCTCCCTTCAAAATTTCAGAAATTTTCGATAAAAAGCGGAGTTATTAAGTTTCAAAGAGGATGAANATTAATTTATTTATAATTATTAATATTAATAAGAGATGGCGCCTAACGCTTACCTCTAGTGCCAAATTGGTTACGTAATTTATTTAGTAATTAGCATTAAACTAGCCCGATAGATTTTCGGCATTCCGTTGGTATGTAGCTTTATTAATTAAGTAAGAATAAATCCAAAAAAATAAAAAAAAATTGAGAAATAAGTTTTCTTATGTAACGTCGACTATTGTTAAATTAATCACCCACGCAAATGTACACTTCTAATCAATAAATCAGATTTTTGAGCGCAATTAAAAAATTGTAGACCTATAAATTTCCACTGTCGTTCATCCGTCTGTCATTCCTTAATATTAAAAAATTATTCAGTTAGATGAAAGACATAAGCAAAATGAGGAAACCTTCAGCACAGTAGGCCCCGATTAACTATATAAGAACGTCCGATAGACACAGGAAATCACGTTATTTCAATTTCCCTGAAAACAGTTATTAGAAGACTGGCACGTCTCTGTTATTAAAGGAAAAGTATGTTGTACAGGGACAAGCCACTACTAATTTAATAAAGGTACGTCAGTCATTGTAAATAATGTATTATTGAAAGTTTTATTCATATAGATAATTAATTTTATCAAGAAACATTTCTCAGAAGAAAATTGTCGATATTTCACGTAAATATAAGTAAATTTTATTCGGTTTTTGCTGTTTTTTTCATTGTCAGAATTATGTTTGTAAATTTTTAAATATAAATTTTGATTTTCTTTACAAATAAAGTAATTTTTATATCTGTATTTTAATGTTTTGTAAAATTTTTATTAGTTATAGTAATGACGTCACTCTTCCATACGCAGAACACTCACCTAGTTGCGCAGGAAAAGCTGGGACAATGATATAGAGCGAAACAGACGCGCTATTACGCCATTTCTGCCACAAATAGCATATAACACTTGTGTGGAGTGGAAAGTGTCTAACCCTGTGAAAGTATATGAAAAGTCTAAGTATTTTCCACATTGATTTTTTTTTCATTTCTGAATAGTAATTTCTTAACTCTATTTATTGTGACATGTTCACCCTGTTTCTCGAGTTTTTTAGAAGTGTTTGCCCCTGTACATCATACTTTATTCGTTATCAACAGAGTCCTGCCGTTATGTATCTCCCGTTCAGAAGAAAACTTTTCGAATTGAAATAACGATTTTGTTCCCTCACTTTGAAGTTTAATAATTCCTGTGCCTTTTGTCGAAAATTTCTGATATTTTGCAGGAAAGTTTGAGTATTAAGGGAATTGGTGCTATTAAATTTTGATGGTAAAAGATCGACAGATGGGAAAATACAGCAGAGGGTCANCTTCTTATACCAACTTTTCGCTCTTTATTGATTATCAAAACTATTACTTTTACGAAGCGTGTTTAAACATTTCAAAAAGCAGTTCATTGAACAGCAACTTCAAAATCACATTAGAACTGGTATCACTAATACATCTCTAGAGAAGTTGACGTAGGTTCCGTTTCCGCTTTCCTTCAGACTCATTTATGTGGAAATGAACGTAAATTGTGAAATGTACAAAATCAGTTTGTACAAATTTTAAACCAAGTTGGGCAAATAAATATTTGTGAATACATAAAAGCAACATTTAAAATCTTTGAGTGAATTATTAAAAATTTAAAAAGAATTACAGAATGTTCTTGATAGTCATATCTGCGATCGTCTGTTTGTTCTGGCTTAGTTTGTTTTTAAAAGTGAAAATAAGATATCTATTATAACTATTTATAATATAAACATTTTTGTTTCCTTATATATTACCTTTAATTACAGCTGCAAACTTTAACACATGGAGCATGTGACAAAGTATTATTATATCGATTATTACTTTTTTATGAATACACCTGAGACCCATGACAATATATATTAATCTACTTTAAGTATTATTATTTTATTTAAAAGTCATTTTAAACGTTATTATTGCATCAAATTATGAAATGGAATGTTTCAAGTTCAAGAGTAAGAGGGAGGAGAAGAAACCATACGTGGGAAAAAAATGTGTTTTTATCTAAATTATAATAAAATTTACTTATATTTACATGAAATATCGACAATTTTCTTCTAGAGAAATGTTTCTTGATAAAATTAATTATCTATATGAATAAAACTTTCAATAATACATTATTTACAATGACTGACGTTCCTTTATTACCATTTCTGTAGTAGGTATTATGTATTAAACATAGTTTCCTAGATTATAGCATAATAATTTGAATAAAAACTGAAAATTCTGTTAATTTGTAAATGCAGATACTCTCACATAAAAAGCATACCACTGTATATTTAACGTCAGTTATTTGCTATTGCATTTTTGTAAATAAACCTGTTTAATCCATAATTTATTTTACAGAAAAAAATTGTTTATGGCCTTGAATTTCATATATCTAATGTTTTTCTGATGATATTATTTCAAATATCGAAAAAATATACATTTCTAATATCGACATACATGAATATTTTTGTGTGTGTTGTATTTCGATACTTTTATTTTTCTTCAATAAGAACATGTACTTTTATCTTAAAACATTAACTTTTCACCAACAAAAAACAGTGGAAATGAGAACCAGGCTGAAAATGACAATGAATCATAAGCTCTGTTGGAGCTATTCGTCCCATCTTTGATATAATTTGTTTTTTCTGTATTTACACTCAATTTACGTGAAAATTGTTGTATTGTCCTGTTTATATTTAATAGCTTATCTTTGTTTCTGTTGAATAAATTGAATTTTACAGTAAAATACTGGGTAACTCTAAATAATAAAAGGCAAATTAAATACAGTGGTGCCTCGAATAACGGACGCTGCGAATAACGGACTTTCTGTTTGACCGTTACGTGACTCGAGCAACGGACTGGCTGCGAACAACGGACTTTCCGTTCGGCAGTTACGTGAGACGAACGATGAACTTTTTACGAACAAGTGCGAATGATGTTTCCACTCTTTTGCCGTTGCCAATGACAATCTGCTATTTTTAGGATATATTAGTATTATTAGAATGTATTATTAGTATATCTGAAGTAGAAATGTAATGTAATATATGTTGATGATTTAAATAAACATTAAATGTAATGTAATACAGTATATGTTGACGATTCAAATAAACGAAATGTAATTGTGTAGATGCCGAGGTGGCGGGACGAAAAGAGGTTGTAAAAAACAAACGGAGCGAGAGTAGCTCGTAGAAGTGTTTAGTGATCTTAATTAATAAAGAATTATTCGTATCATATAATCTGGCAAGTTAAGTCATTTATAATGCATCATGGCTTCTAAAAAAACAGAAAGGTGATTTCAATTGAAACAAAGCAAGAAATCATCAGGAGTGAAAGTTGACAAAAACTTTCTTGTCGAATGGGGAGAGGTTCAGGAGTTTACCAACACTCATTATCCAAACAGAGCTGAGGCCAACAGGATCAATGATCTCTACGATGACACCTTTGTCCGTCATTTCCGACAGGTGTTAAAGAAGAAAGAGAAACAGACCACCTTGGTCATGTTTTTCAAGAAGCCAGCGGGCAAAAAACAAAGGATGGAACAAGAGAAGTTGACCCTGCAAGTTCCGGTAGCCTCTCCTGAATCTGACTCCGATTAAAAAACAATAAAAAAAGACCCGCTGCAATGTGTAAAAAGTCTGTATCTGTATGAATGTGTAAAGAAAGTGTTCTTCCACCTCCTCCTCACAACATCTGACTACCCGGCATAATTGGTGTCTGCTCCATTTTCATTTTTTATGGTACAGTACGGTTATTTTATGCTGCGGAACGAATTATATGTTTTAACATGTATTTCTATGGGAAAATGCGTTTCGTATAACGGACGTTTCACTTAACGGACGTGCACCTGGAACGGATTAAGTACGTTGTACGAGGCACCACTGTAGTTTAATTTTTACAATATCGACTTAAAATAGATAAAAGCATTATTAAATAATTACAGTAGAGCGTCGTTTATCCGAAAGTCGGTTATCCGAAAGAATTCCGGTCGGCCTAAAGCATAATTTTTATTTGTTTTTATATTTTTCAATTTGTAAAACATAAAAAAATCATTTTTAACAATACAATAGCCACGATTATTATTTTAAAAAGTTTACGTTAGGTTTAACATCGACGAAAATTCAACGCGAAGCGACACGCAACGGAGAAAAATTACAACACGGGATAGGTTAATATTTTTTTTGGCATATAATCGGTTATCCGAAATATAAGTTATCCGAACAACACCAGTCCCTAATTGATTCGGATAAACGACGCTCTACTGTATTATTTATTCGTGTATATCGACTTCTTTCGAAGAAACAATCATTTATTGTACAGTACAGTTTATGTAAGCTGAAAATTATTCTCTTGATGAAATTTGTTATTACAATTTACTAATTTGTACAGAAACATTAAATTTTAAACATATTTTTTCGTATTTCTTGGTGTTAGCTTTTAGTCACGTGATCGTTCTATATTTAACAACTTGGTGAGAGATTTTGCTCAGTGATTGTTTCAAATCTAATTTGCATATTTGTAATAGTGCATTTATTAAACAGATCTAGACATTTTATATTATTTAAATTTGACTGGGTTAATAAAATAATTATATAAAATTTTTAGTGTTTAGCAGGAAAGTTTCAATGCCACGTGACGTTACAGTCATCCCATGGTTCGCGGGAGATTTTGCGCAGTGATTTTTTTATATGTAATTTGCATAATCATTCAACTTACAAGATGTACAAATTATTTTATTTGATAAAAGAAATATTTACAAAAAATATATGTAAAATGTAGTGTTTAGATAAATTATACAAGCATCTATAACACTATTTCGAATATGAACATTTTTCCTCGCTGCTTACATCAGATTCTGGCTTCATTTACAAATTTGCTAAACATTGAAAAACAAAAATTTAAAAGTCGCTTTTTATACCAACTTTTCGCTCTTTATTGATTATCAAAACTATTACTTTTACGAAGCGTGTTTAAACATTTCAAAAAGCAGTTCATTGAACAGCAACTTCAAAATCACATTAGAACTGGTATCACTAATACATCTCTAGAGAAGTTGACGTAGGTTCCGTTTCCGCTTTCCTTCAGACTCATTTATGTGGAAATGAACGTAAATTGTGAAATGTACAAAATCAGTTTGTACAAATTTTAAACCAAGTTGGGCAAATAAATATTTGTGAATACATAAAAGCAACATTTAAAATCTTTGAGTGAATTATTAAAAATTTAAAAAGAATTACAGAATGTCCTTGATAGTCATATCTGCGATCGTCTGTTTGTTCTGGCTTAGTTTGTTTTTAAAAGTGAAAATAAGATATCTATTATAACTATTGATAATATAAANTTGCATATTTGTAATAGTGCATTTATTAAACAGATCTAGACATTTTATATTATTTAAATTTGACTGGGTTAATAAAATAATTATATAAAATTTTTAGTGTTTAGCAGGAAAGTTTCAATGCCAGGTGACATTTTCAGCTTATGACATAAGCATCAGTTCCCACCAGATTTCGTAGAGTTCGGCTTAGTGTTTCTCATTTTTTTCGAAGTTCACTGCGATAAATTTTTATTTCGTAAATGAATACATTTTGCGCTGTTTCTAATGGATATAAGGTGGAAATTTTACTGCAAATTTAGAACTTGTTTCAGAATATGCTACAGAAAGAAAAGTAGAACACGAGACAACCTTCACCCACTTTACAGTCTGGGGGGGGGTTAGCTCGCCAGACGTCTACAGTAATACCCCGAACTTACGCGATAGGTGGGACCGAGCGATAACTGTTTAAGTCGAATTCGCGTAAGTCGGATTATAATTTCGCAATTTGTGCAAAATCCAAATCGGTTGTATATAAGCTAATAAATGTTCTCGTTAATCTTATCTCGTCTTTTGATTCGTTCACGGTTACAAGAAATTACCACATAGAGTCTCTCAAGTCCCCGTAGATATTATATAACAAACACAGAAATAAATAGCCTAACACAAAATAAATTGTAGCTATGTGTCGATTCCGCGCGACACGTCCGAACATGTAAGCCGAACAATAGTATGGGGGAGTGAGTAATCAAGAGTTGCGTGGCGCTCAAACAAAAGACGAATGGACGAGATTTGAAAATCGCGTAACTCCGGGTTCGCGTAAGTCGGATTAGCGTAAGTTGAAGTATTACTGTAGTTGTAAACATAACAACCGTTACGTCATCTATAATCGTGGATGAAATTCGTTAACTGTCAATTACATTTTCTTGAATTTGATTCGCAGGTTGGAAAAAATCGTCATGACTTAAATGCATGAAACTTTAAAAAAATTATATAAAATTGAAAATAAATTGAAAACTTTTGAAAAAATCGTGATGGATAGAAAATCATAAGACTATTTAATATAAATTTAAAAAAAAAAATTTAAACAAAAATTACCGCGAAAAAATATTCACATAAAAAAGAATTATGTGACAATAAAGATTTTTTCTTTACTAGAAGTAACTGTTTAAAAATTTTTTTCCAGAAGGGAAACGAGAAAAACGCGTGGGAAAATTCGTAAAAAATTTCCCACGCTTTTCTCCACAAGCGACCTTTCAACAATGGAGTAGTCAGACGTGGTAGCGCCACGTCTGACTACTCCACTGTTGAAAGGTTAAGGTAAAGAGCATACGTTTTAAATTAACTAAATTAAAAATATGATTAAAAATTTCAGCCAGGCATTGTGATGAAGTCATTCTAATTTCAGATTCAAAAACAAATATTCTAATAAAATACTCCAAATAACAGTTTAACCCGTCGGCACGCGCGTGCCCCGTCAAATAAAAATTACGCGCGCTCGGTCAATTAAGCACCAAATTAAAAAATTAATTAATAAAAATTTAGCGTCGAAAAACGGGTACTTTTACTTTAATCCAGTTCTAAGATATGTTTGTAGTCGAGTTTAGTCAAAAAATTTTAATTTTGTTATAATTTTTTGATGATTTTAATTTTTTAATATTAGAAGGTAATTATCATAAATTACAAAGTGTCGTGTTTCATCTTCGCTCCCGTTCAAATATATAGTCCTAGATACGCGCCGATGTTTGTTTTTACTTCTACTGATGTTTTCGCTTTTATTTCACCCTCGGCCGTTTTGGTTATAGACGATGGGGAGACGGGCGTCACGTGATCGCTTACCTCACTTTTTACCACAGAAATTATTTTACCTCGAAAGTTTTATTTTTTTTCTCGATTTTAATTATTATTAACTAACTTTTTTTGATAGATTATAATATATATGTGTTTTCTGAAGTTGCAGATATTTTTTAAATTAAGTTTTACGCATTTATGTTTTTTTATTCGCATTTTATATATAAAATATAAAAAAATTCAAAAATTAATTAATTGTTATCAGAAATGCTAAACTATAAGTACGATGTGTTTTACAGTACTATTGCGAATAGATATAGTCAATTATTTTGTAAACATACTTATTATTTTAATTTTTATAAATTATTTAATTTGATTCAACGCGACGCGCTCAAAATCGATTATTTACCGTCGCGCGTTATTTAAGATGGCGGCGGGACCCGATTTAATTACTTCTTCATTTAAGATGTTAATTAGAGAGTGCTATTTTAATTAAATTTTAGACATAATGTATGTTTATTATAATTAATAAATTCATATAAAAATAATATATATTTCTGACTGTAGTTTAAAGCTTACATGCGCAATGTAACGGCAAAATATATAAACCAAATTAACGCAATTTTTTTATTTTTACTGATATACAGTAAATGCTTAAATACTCGATTTCTCTACTATCTAACAGTATAAAATACTTGTTAAAATATAGAATTTATATTTAAATAATAAAAATTCTATTTTTTTATTTAAATTTATTTAAATAAAAAATTTATATTTTTTAAAATTTGATTTATAAATGCAAAAACTAAACTTATAAAATATCAACTCACTATAAATAACTTCAACTTTCCTTTATTGACATCAGATTTGTTAAATTTCACGGAATTGTGCTATTTTTCAACTCTATTATTTATTCTCTGGAAAATAATAGACTCTAATAAGTCTTACTAGAGTCTATTATATAAACTTACTAGTCTTCCACTGTGAAAAACAACAAACTGCTAAACGCTCTATTACTTTGTTTTCAAAAACTTCCTTCTCTGTCAGCCGAGGGTCAAATGGTTAACAAATTGGTTACTTCCACTCAGGGAAATGTGATGGTGTCATAAAACTTTATAAAATGATTAAAAAATACCAATGAAAGAAATTAAATTATTTTCGGTCAAATTTCAGTTTTTTAGAAGTTATTCGCTTTATAATAACGCGATTATAAGCGAAGAAGCGCGCGCCGTAGCTGCAGCTATTTTTAGTAACAGCGACTGGCGGGAAATTTGAAAATTGAAATCCGAGATCACGCGCGCCATAGTGCCGATTCGGCACCAATAATTAAATAAAAATAATGAGACGCTTTAAGCAAAAACTGAATTGCGCATCGTAAAATTAAAGAAAAATTAGACAGGTAATAATTTTTTCAGATTTTTCACACCATAAGAATTTTTACACGAACTAATTAAAAATCGATTAGTGCCTAATCGGCACTAGGCGCGTGCCGACGGGTTAATAATAATTTTACAAATTTAATATTTATTAATAGTGACAATACTTCTAAGTGATTAAACAAATTACTAAGTGTCGCTTATCTACCATTTTGGTTTTGAATCTATTTACAGAAATTACTAGTTGTTTCGATTTTCTTTATATATCAATATATAACATTTTAACTCACAACTATAAGAAATAACTCATGTTTTAAATTACTGAAAATATTTTACTAATACTGCTCTTATCTAATATATACAATTAATTGAAAATTTTACTATAATTTTAATCAAAGAATAATAAAACATTCTTTCGTATTTGGTTTACACCTAAACTAAAAATATTTAATATATATCTGACGTTGCTATATTTACATTTATTTACAGATGTATAATTATATACGTCGATTGAATCGTACCAAGGGTGTTGGTCACGTGTTCGATTGTTAATCATGACTCGGACGGAAAGTGATAGAAACTGCAGCAGTTGTCATTCCATGCAGAACAGAATTATGCAGTGAGATAAACGTTTACAAGTAAGTTTAAATAAATAGAAATGTTTATAATCATTTTAAGGGTTCTATATGCATTATAATATCGGTTAATATTTCTGTTTTTTCGCAATTTTTGCAAGATGTAAAATGTTTTTGCTGGCTTTTATAACAGGAAAGAATTGCTTAATGCAGCTATGAAATCTAAATTATTCGTTTTATTTTGTAAAACAATAAGCTATTAAGCTGACTTTTGTAGTACGTGTACTTAATAATGTCACATTACACACCTGTTGTTTAATAAATAACTTTAATGCAGAGTTAAATAATAACTTAAAAAATTAATTTAATGCATAAAATATTTAATATTAAGGTATTTTAGTTGTGTTTTTTATAATAGAAATGTTTAATCTAATATTTCTTAAGTTCATTTGTTCTTTGAGAAATAAGAGGCCAGAACTACAATTTTTTGTATTCATCGTGGGTTCGGCCAGGCTCAGAGAGGTGGAGATCGGACGATCAGGAGCGGGGACCGACGACTTAGGGAAATATCACCCTGGAAAACTCCCTAAAATGTTTTACCTGAGTCTCTAATAGCGGTAGCGTTTATAACCAATTCGGCCGTCCGATGTTGATCCGTCTTATTATAGAAACTCGTACAATTTTTCAGGTTACACGAGTATATGTACAATATTAAAACAGGTAACCTGATAAGTGTAGCTGGACTCTCAAGTTATTGTCAATATTATTATTATTATAGAAATAATATTTTAACATTTAAAAAAATGCGATTTTGCAAAATTTGATTGAGTAATAAATTTAAATGACATAAAAACGAACAAAAAAAAAAATGGAAAATCATTATGAGGTAAGACACTTAAAAGTAAATTTCGTATAATTAATATAACGTGATATTTTACTGCTAGAAATTTATCCAAGTAAATACTTTTTTACAGGTTTGAAAATTATAAAACAATGCTGCAAACTATTGTTTACTTTTTCCAAATATAACATACAGTTGTCTATTGAAAGGAACAATAGAACAATTTATTGCTTTTCTTCTAACTGTTTCTATTATTTAATATGGAAAAAACATCATTGAGCAAAATGACTATTGTAGATGAAATGGACGAACCTGTATTATCAGACACAAATTGGAAAGAGGAAGAATCGACTCCACTTATACCGCCAGTTCAAATGTCTGAACAAACAGATAAATTCACATGTTCACGTTTTCTTAAAAGCATAACAATCGAACCGTTTATGGCTCTCTTCATGTTTTCTTATGTCGTGGGAGGTGTATGCTCACAAAATATCTTTATAGATAAAGCTTGTCTGAATATTTACGGATTTTCTGCTAATGTGTGTAATAATATTGATAATTATACGAAGGAGAGAGAAAAGGTAGAAACGACTGCAGACAACTATAACCTATATAACACATTAATACGAACTGTTCCAGCGGTATTCTTTTCTATGGTTATAGGACCTTGGAGTGACAAATATGGAAGAAAATTGCCCGTGATATTGGCAATAATTGGTTTAGGATTGGAAAACGTTGGTATTATATTAAATATAATTTATTTTGACGCCCCGTTATATTGGATGGTTGGAGGTTTCACAGTAACCTTGATGTGTATGTACAGTTTAATCTCCGATCAAACCACCAAGAAACAAAGAACCATAAAATATGCACTCCTAGAATTAGCGTATGGTGTGGGTATTCCACTTGGCACATTTATTGGTGGAATGGTTTATAAGAAGTATGGTTATATATACGTGTATATAATAGGAATAGTTTCGCAAGTAATGGCTATAATGTGGTTAATTATAGTTGTTAAAGACAGTAGAAACTTACGAAATGCTTTGAACGGTAAAATTGTTTGTGATTTATTCTCTTTCCAAAACTTTAAAGAAAGTTATGATGCAGTAACGAAGCCTCGGCCGAACGGAACTAGATTGGAAATTTTCTTATTGATAGGTTCAATGTGCGCTTTGATCTCCAATTATACAGGTTAGTACGTGTTATTTAAACAATTTTAGTCGTATTTAAATTATAAATATAAAAAGTTAACATTTTTATAATTGTTGTAGCTATGAGCGGATTTGCATTTTACTTTGCCAAGGAAATGTACAATTGGGACGTAACTACTTATTCTAATGTCACTTCTTCATTTATTACTGCTGGAATCTTCGTCGTCGTTTTCTCTGTACCTCTACTCGTAAAAATTTTCAAAATGAAAGATTATTGCCTGGGTATAATTGGTAGTATTTCCACATTTTCATCAGATATCGTTAAAGGATTTGCATACAAAACATGGATCTACTATTTAGGTTAAAATGTGTACTTTTATTTTTATATTTGTTATTATAGAATAAAAATCTATATATTAACTAGGACTTTTTGCATAGGTAACGCCTTCGGTATATTTGGCACTATGGGTTTGTTAGCAGTGAGAGCCAGACTCTCTAAAATTGTATCCGAAGAAGAGTTAGGTATTTCATAAAGTTGATGAAATATATTAGGAATTTTAAAGTTTAGTAAGTAAAATATTTTCTTTTTCAGGTAAAATCTTTGCATTTTTATCGTCTTGCGAATCTCTAGTTCCTGTTATTGGTAATTTAATATTTACTCAAATCTTTAATGCTACCATTCACGTCTTTACTGGTATGGCATATATAATAACAGGCGCCATCATCATATTTCCAATTGTTGTGTTTCCGTAAGTAAATTATTGTATTTATGTAATAGGATTATGCTTATGTAAAGCATTTAGAATTGAGCGATTATATATGATTTCGTGTTGTGCACGAACCGTACACTATTGGTCAGTTTAAATTTGAATACACCAATTAAAGTTTGCCAAAACTATCGTTTATATATACAATATATGTTATCATAAAAGACCGAAATTAGAGAATATTCTCTGGTGAATGTCAACACATACGAAATACG
This sequence comes from Centruroides sculpturatus, assembly GCF_000671375.1. Classification (NCBI taxonomy): domain Eukaryota; kingdom Metazoa; phylum Arthropoda; class Arachnida; order Scorpiones; family Buthidae; genus Centruroides; species Centruroides sculpturatus. Next base: position 138,966 of record NW_019385638.1, on the reverse strand, counting down.
TCGGTGAAAGATCGAATATTTGGTTATATTATTATACATTCGAACCATCGCTGGTATATGTCGACATGATAAGCTCTGGTGGAGGTCTAAACGACAAGCCGAAAAGACACAGCCAGAGAGAAGCGACAAGAATGCCAAATCCTTTGTTCTCTTTTGCCAAATCCTCTGCCGCGATTAAGGTCACGTGGCATCTATTTGTTATATTCTCGAATACTCTGCTGTTTGTCAGTCTTATGAATGGTTTGCTGGTGCGTGCAACGTTTGATTAATTTTTATTTTTTATCCGGTTCCCTAATTTATATTGAATGGCTACCGCAGAGAACCATGAACTTTTTTTGAAGTTACGTGCATTAATTGCAATTAAACGAGAAGACAATTGTTTTTATTTTTCTCAAGAAAAGTACTCTGAAATACTTTCTGAAGTGATTTTTGCTAAAACTAAGTGCATTTCACCTTTGGATTACAGACGATTAAAACGTTTTGACATTTTAAAAATTAATGACGATGAGAAGTTAATACTACCATTAAAACCAGGAGAAACGAATATACAGTATTATGTTATCAATAATGAATTGTTCAGTATACTACTATCCGAAACTCATATGAAAATAGGTCACGGAGGAAAAACACGTATGCTAAAAGAATTGCAAGTTAAATACAAGAATGCTACGTATAAAGTTGTAACGTTGTATTTAAATTTATGTAAACAATGTCAAATGAAACATAATGCATCTAAACAAGGTATTGTGAAACCAATGGCCAGTTCGGAGTTAAACTCAAGATTTCAAGTCAATCTGATAGACGTGCAGTCACATAGAAATGGCAATTACAAGTTCATAATGGTATACAGTAGACCCCTATAACACGGGTTCCTATAATTACGATTCCTATAAGACGGCGAAAAAATTGCTACGATATCTGTACAAACCTGGTAAAAAAACTCCTATAATTCGGTAAAACGTCATCGGGCAGCCGAACTACTTTCCGCCGTCCAGCGCCACGCTACGGAGAATTTAGGCGGGTAAATTGAGTTTACTATCGTCTGTACAGTATTATATATAAATTATATATAAATTAGGTACTGTACATATAATTATATATTAATTATATATAAATTAGGTACTGTATATATAATTATATATTAACTTAATTTATTGTAACTTTATTATAATTATATATATACTTTCTGCCGTCCAGCGCCACGCTATGTAGAGTTTAGGCGAGTAAGTTGTTTACTATCGTCTGTACAGTATGTAAATTAGGTACCGTAAGTCTAATACAGTACTGTAATTTTATACATTTCTTGTGAAAGAAACATTTCTTATTCAACGGCCATAAAAGTTATTTATATTAATGATGTCTCCAAAGTTCAACGAAGTTTTCGCAGAAAAATAACTTATAAGAAATCGCGGCCGCGGTTTGGTGCGTTGCTCCGCGACGAAAACAAGCTTGAGCAATGGCGACGTCGAACGGTGCACACTCGGTAAGTAATCCTGCAATTTTTTGTTTATAGCGTAGTTTATACGGATTATTCCCCCCCAAAAATATACGTATTTTGGAAATGTTGAGTCGAATTAGTCTAGAATAGTAATTTTATGGAAGAAAACCTTTCAAACAGCCGTAGTCCGTAAACTTCACACGTGTCGGGCTGTGATTGGCTCACGTATTTAAGGATTCCTACAACGCGAAATTCGTATAACGAGGAACGTATCTACAACGTTATAGGGGGTCTACTGTAAATAATTTTTGTATCAGAATATTTTTAGAAATTTCAAAAATACATTTTAAAAAATTTGTTTAGTAATATACTACATTTATTTTTTAATTTACACTAGGAAAAGATTGTACATATATAGGTAAATATATAATTTTTTTTCCTAGTGTATGTTTATTTGTATGTTTAATACATTATTGCGGTTGGTAGCCTACATTTGTGAACCTACTATATGTAAATGAGGCAAGAGCGATCGGGTTTTCTACAATGAAGTATTGCATGAAAACTATAATTCTATTCTAAAACACTATTGTCATGAACGCTTTTTATTAATCCATACGGCTGCAATTTTGAAAACATTGTAGACCTATAAATTCTTACTGTCGTCCGTCTGTCCGTCTTTCCTTCAGCTCAAGATCGGAGTGAGATGAAAGACGAGACCAGATGTGAAAAGAGTAGATGCAAGAGGCCCCGATTATGTACAGTACTTCCGTTTTGCACCGAAAGTCACGTCATTTCAATTCAAAATGTTCCTCCGAATGGAGTTAGATGGATACCTAGCACGACTCTATTGATAACAGGAAAAGTATGATGTACAAGGGCAAGACACTACTAATTTGAGGTGGTGAGCATATATTTCAAATTAAATACATTTAAAAAAAATATGATTAAAAATTGCAGCATGACATTGTGATGAAGTCACAATAAATAATTGTTCGTTCTGGATTAAAAATACATTGTTGAATAAAACCGTATGAAACGAAATTTATATAAAAGCTATTTTCTCCCAACTTCAAAATTTAGCCGCTGGGTACTAGTTTTTCGCTTCTGTCTCCTTAATGTTCATGTACAAAGTTTTACTGATGAATTTCGGGAGTTAGTAAACAAACTGAAATAATTTTATTCCAATTTCATATCTGAAATGTAGAATCGACGATTACATCAGAGGTATGGCTCTGTATTTTTCATCTCCATGCTCTAAAAAAAAATGCATTCACCTCAAAATACACTCGAAGGCGGAAGAATTTGCAAGGTTTTATACCAGAATTTTGATAGAAAACGCACCTAATTATACACTTCAGGAAAATAAAAGCGCCAAATTTTGCCCCAGTGACTGATTCGGAAATAAACTTTTTTCGAAAATCGAAACTGCATACTCAGGACAGTATGTATATTAAATTTGATTGAATTTTGTAGAATTAGCTTCGTATAGAGAACTCTGAGCATCTGCTCTTGAATTATAATCATCATTTAGTTTACCTTACTATCATCTATCAGAAGAATTACCATAGCAAAATATGAAGTTTTGATTAATGTTTACATACCCAGAAGTTGGCATTCACTTCAGTTATTAGCTTTTCTTTCATTATAATATATATATAGAGAGATATAAGGTTAAGGTTTGGGCAAATATAATAGCCTAAAAGTCAGTTAACATTGATTTAGTTTGTATATTCCAGCCGCAGGAACGTGATTTTTACTTACAAAATTTCTTGATAACATGAAAAAATATGACTAAACATTTGAATAAGAAAGCAACTTGACTGACTTTTGGAACAAACTCTATTGCATTATAAAACCACTGATTAGATATAATTTTTAATCCTTAACATTTAACTATTTAATAGTGTATCAAGCATAATAAAATAAATTATGAAAAGAAAGTTTGTTAATTAATTTAAAATTTATATATATATATAATTATATATACAAGGTGGATCGGTAAAAAGAAGAATCTCGTTAATGAATTACTTGAAGATTAACCGGAAGAAATTCTAGGAAAAAAGGCATGAAACAGAAAAAAGTCCTTAATAAAATATTAAAAGTGAGATAAAATTAATAATAAATTTATGAATATTTTTATATCTTAAATTTTTATGTTATTTGCTAATAAATTTGTTATAAACTGTATAAATTATTTTGTATAAGTTACTTAAATTGAGTATATGGGAGGAATACGTTGAAATAAATTATATATATTTGTTTAAAAGATGGCACGATAATGGTTTAATACATAGAAACAATAAAGTTTCTATGTATTAAACCATTATCGTGATTAGCGTGAAGGACTTACGCGTGCGATTGAAGATTAAATATAAAATGATTGTAATATTTCAATTGTAGTTTATCATTCAAATGTTTACAATTTACTTGCTAAATACAGTACTTTGACCTCGTTACTTAACACTTTTCTATTGTTCTAAAAATCAGGACAAAGAAGTAAATTTCAAAGCAAATTTTATGGACGATTTATTTTCTCGTAATAAACTGCAGTAATTTGTTCTATTTAATGGCATATAAATAATTTATACAATTATAATAAAGTAATAAAGAAACCTTTCTTTATTACTTTACTGTAGTTAAAATTGTTTATCGGTAAATGTTTTAGTTAAATCGAAGGTTTAGAAAATGTCTACCGTGTTTTTCTACTTTATTTTCTGTTGTTAGAAAGAATAATATCACTGTATTTATTGTATACCTGTACATTTAATTCTTCATTCGTAAAATTATATGTACTAGCGACGTATGCCCCACGTATCTTGGGTTTTGAGGAGAATAAAAACAAGGGTCCTAGTAACTAAAATGTTCATTTATTGTCCTGATTCCAACAATCCGAACAAAAACCAACAATTTATTATAAACAAACCAACAATAATTAGCATTTGCTTAATTTTTTTGTCAACAAATGACGCTACACGTAAATGATACGGAATCAATATACTACCTCAATATTTTGGGGTAATGTATAGCTTAATGTCGATTCCAGGGACTAAGTAATACTCATACGAACTTTGGTGCAGATTGTTTAAGAATGAAGATTTGTATAAAGGACTAACTAATAAGAATTGGATTATTGGCTTGCAAGATCACTTTGTGGGTGACAGATCCGAAATTTTATGACAATGAACGAGTTTTATAATTATTATAATAACTATTATAATAACTTCAACCGCCAAGAAGTAATCCTTTAGGTAATGTAAATGCTCTGTTCTATTAAGTTATTTACATTTTATAAGTATAGCAAAATAATTTTTCGTGCTATAAAAACCGATAGACTTAATATATATGTATATTAAGTTATATAAAATAAATTGGCGACATAAACAATTCTATATTATGAATCTTGTAAGAATTAATTATAGACATATCTCTTTATGCTATATATATATTATAATATTTGTATCATACATATAAACGATTATATTACTTTTATATTTCTGTTTTGGATATAATGACATCTATTGCTGTTCATTATATAACTTATACAGTATCTTCCTAATCAATGATTAACATAAGAACACGCGACGAATATCTTTGGTTGAATTCATATTTAATTACTTATTTGTAAATATGATATCAATATTTTCTTCATTATGCTTCACTATCAACAGCTTTTTACGGTAACCATAAGAAACTGTTGTTTTCATGGTGGATTGTAAAGACGTTAACATTGGAGAAGTAACCACAAAAACAGCTAAAACAAGCTTAACGTATAGATATTAAAACTAGAATGTTTCTGGGATTTTTACACAGTTTGCTTCTCATACAGTTTCTGGGCAAAACTGTATGAGAAGCGAACTATGATATCAGTGGTGTATAACTTATGCAAAAACTAGAGAATTCCCTCTTGAAGAGGGATGTTTTAATCTCTAAATGTTTCCACATCAAATAAAATTTCATGTGGAAGCATTTAGACAGTATTTGTACAGGAATCAGAATTGCCGATTTTTGGGGATCGATTACTCTGCCCCCAAAGGCATAAGATAATTCTGAATATCTCATTGGATAGATAATTGTTTTGTTAGGTAGAGTGAAAAATTTCAGATTTCTCTATTAAGAGGTAACCGATAAGCAATTAAATAGCGCAAGCATCGTCAAAAAGTTTTATTCTCTTTTTTCCATCGTCACTGCAGACGCTCATAGAGAAACAGCTACTGGATCTAGAAAGCTCAAATTTTAAACTCAATACTTTCTCTTTATCTGTAAGGATCTGGTGAAACTTCCGGTCGATAGGTCAAATTTCACCATGTAAGAGTACATCGATTAGATCTCTTCATTGTCAACATTAGTTATTCTACCGTACTGAAAATGTCAAGCTCCTTCGATATGATTTGCCAAATAGACAATAATTTGAAAAAGTTATTTTTTAATACGATATTAAATTTTTATTATAATGTAAAAAATTTATAGTAAAATATTAAAATAATAATAATATAATGAAAGAATAAAAACGTATTCTATTGACAACAATTATCTTTTGAACGAGATATTCAAACTTACCATAGACGTTTGGGGAGTATAGAAATTGGCCCTCGAAAATCAAGAACTGTATAGATAGGTCTGGACACGATCCCGTAATCATTTGCAGCAGAGACCATTTTGGGCTTATCTATAGAGTATATCTCATACGAAGTTTCATGTGAGTCAGCTGTATTTAAATGCTCGATAAGTGAAAGAATAGGTTATTGTGCCGAATTAAATTGTAAAAATATATCTTTGGATGTTAGATTATTTAGATTTCCTGATAAGCAAATAAAAATAAGATTGGTGCAGAATCGCTGATGGGACAGCGAACTGAACATTCTAAACTGGGTACAAATGCAGATATGAATGACGCTGTTGGGACCTTAAATAGCTGTAGAACATGCCTATAGAAGCAAAAAATCAAAGGAACCATACCTCTGCATCTGACCCTTCGCTAGATTTAGCACCTTGAAATCAGCCGCGCGCTCCGCAATGACAATCGCGTTTAACTATTTAGTACACGCCATTATGTCGACTTCGAGTATCCCACTTGAATGTTCGTGGAGTACTTGATGATATAGTTTTAGGGAATATGGAGGCTCGTCCCCACATTCCCTAAAACTGGTCGCTGACGTGCGACCGATGGCGAGCACCGAATCGCACGACTACATTCGGAAAGTGAGAAGTAGGCAGTAGTACTAGTTCAAGGTAACTACTGTTTTTGATCAGTAGAAGTTAATGCAGTTGTTTGTTACAGGCACTGACCGCCGTGCCTATAACTTAACTTTCTTGCAAACATGAAGTCTGTAAACATGAAGTCTGTAAGCAAGATGGCACCGACCGAAACTGCCGCCGTTGGGTTTCCACATTTAGGCACAAATATCTGGTAAATGATCGCATGTCGGTCTTTTCTTTATACCATATTGCACCTGGAAGTAGGTGTAGGCTGATTTCGGGTGGGCTATATCACGCGAAGTGTCATCTATAGAGGTATAGTTCCTTTGACTTTTATTTGATAGTATTGCACCACTTTATTGATACATACATATAAACATATCTAATTCACAAATAAAATATATATTTAATATATACATACAAAAACATATCTAATTCACGTTGTTATGAAATAAATACCTCATGTTTTAAATTGCAGATACAGTAATAGTTTATGCTACTGATACTGCTGTTATCTAATGTATACAATTGACGAAAATTTTTAAATTTTTTAATCGAACAGTAAAATTGATAAGTAAGAAAACAACGGATAACAAAAACACCGCAAATAATGGAAAATTTTTAGAATAAACATTGAGTTAATTATAAAGATGGAAAATAAAATAATACGATGTTTCTTAAATCAAACTTTAATGCGTATTTTTCTAGGTAAAGTACACAAAACATTATAAAAATTAGAAATTCTGTATTTGTTTTACACCTAATACAAAAATAAATACAAAAATATTTCAAGAATATTCATCTAATTGATTTATTAATATTATTTTATAACAAGTGTATATAATGAATGAAATACATCGATCGAATTATACCAAGGATATTAGTCACGTGTTCCTTTGTTAATCAGTCTTGGAAACAGATATAACATACAGTAGTTGTCATTCGATGTAGAACAGAGGCATGCATTGAGATAAACGTTTACAAGTAAGTTTAAACTACAAAGTATTAAAAATGCTTAGAATTATTTTAATAGTTTTATTTATATAAAGTTTAGTATTGGTTAATATTTCTAATTTTGGCAATTTAATTTTACCTAAATTAATACAGATGTGTAATAGTTTATCATGTTTTACAGCAGGAAAAATTGTTTACTGTTGCCAGAAAATGTAAATTATCTGTTGTATACCGTAAAGCAATAACTTATTAGCTGAGTTTTCATGTATTGTACAGAATGATATCACATTCCACACCATTTTTTTAATGAATAATCCTACTGGAGGGTTAAGGGATGGGGTCAGATATTTTCGGGATATTTTCGAAAAATCCCTGCGGTCTTCGACAGCCAGAAGTGGATCTCGAGTTCCCTATAGTGGGAAGCTGATTGTTAATCAGCTTTACGTATAGAAACTCGTACAATTGGAAATATTACACGACTTTATATTAAATATAATAAAATCTTCAAACAATGATCTGTTAAATGAAGCTGAACTCAAGTTATTATTGTTACCATAGATATAATATTTTAACGTTTAAAAATAAGCTTTTGAAATATTGCAATAATAAAGTTAACATGAATGAAAAACAAACAGTAGACAATAATAATAATATTGTATATTTATAAATTCTATACAATTAACATAATGTAGTATTTTTTCTGCTAGAAATTTATGAACTTAAATACTTTCTTACAGTTTAGATTAAATTAGTTATCCTAATAAATAGGGTAAAAAAATAGTAGCCTTTAATAACCCCAATCAAATTTTGGTAAGAATGCATTTCGAGTACAAAGACACCTCTTAAGCTTACATATATACAATACAACATCAGCATACATGTATGCTGATGTTGTACCGTATTTATCAAAATTTGGTTGGGGATATTGAAGGCTACTATTTTTTGTAAAATCTAGTCTATTTATTCCAGTCAACCCTGATGAAATAAGCCCTCCAATTTATTACAACTCTATTTATTAGGATAACTAATTCAATCTAAATTAAAGTAGTGGGCTAGAAGCATTATTTATTATTACTTTCTTACAGGTTTATAAATTATAAGGTTGTGCTGCAAACTATCAATCTACAATTCAATTGTGTATTGAAAAGAACTCTGTTACTTGCTTTAATTATTTCACATTGAAACACATTATTATTGAGGAAAATGACTATTGTAGAAGAAATGGACGAACCTGTATTATCAGATACAAATTGGAAAGAGGAAGAATCGACTCCACTTATACCACCAGTTCAAAAATCTGAACAAACAGATAAATTCACATGTTCACGTTTTCTTAAAAGCCTGACAATCGAACCGTTTATGGCTCTCTTCATGTTCTCTTATGTCGTGGGACGTGTATGCTCACAAAATATCTTTATAGATAAAGCTTGTCTGAATATTTACGGATTTTCTGCTAATGTGTGTAATAATATCGATAATTATACCAAAGAGAAACAACAAGTAGAAACGACTGCAGACAACTATAACCTATATAACACATTAATACAAACTGTTCCAGCGGTATTCTTTTCTATGGTTATAGGACCTTGGAGTGACAAATATGGAAGAAAATTGCCCGTGTTATTGGCAATAATTGGTTTAGGATTAGAAAACGTTGGTATTATATTAAATATAATTTATTTTGACGCCCCGTTATATTGGATGGTTATCAGTGCCTTGCCTTCAGGAATATCTGGAGGTTTCACAGTAACCTTGATGTGTATGTACAGTTTAATCTCCGATCAAACCACCAAGAAACAAAGAACCATAAAATATGCACTCCTAGAATTAGCGTATGGTGTGGGTATTCCACTTGGCACATTTATTGGTGGAATGGTTTATAAGAAGTATGGTTATATATACGTGTATATAATAGGAATAGTTTCGCAAGTAATGGCTATAATGTGGTTAATTATAGTTGTTAAAGACAGTAGAAACTTACGGAATGCTTTGAACGGTAAAATTGTTTGTGATTTATTCTCTTTCCAAAACTTTAAAGAAAGTTATCATACAGTAACGAAGCCTCGGCCGAACGGAACTAAATTGGAAATTTTGTTATTGATAGGTTCAATGTGCGCTTTAATCTCTACTTATACAGGTTAGTAAGAATAGTGTAAACAATTTTAGTCATATTTCAATCATAAATATAAAAATGAATACGTTTTATAATCGTATAACTTTTAATTGTTGGTAGCTATAAGCGGATTTGCATTTTACTTTGCCAAGGAAATGTACAGTTGGGACGTAACTACTTACTCTAATGTTAATTCTGCATTCCTTACTGCTGGAATGTTTTTTGTCGTTTTTGCCGTACCTCTTCTCGTAAAAGTTTTGAAAATGAAAGATTATTGCTTGGGTATAATTGGCAGCATCTCCATGTTTTTATCAGATATTGTTAAAGGATTTGCATACGAATCATGGCTATATTATCTAGGTTCGAATATTCACTTTTATTATTAAGTTTATTATTAAATAATAGAAATATATGATGTATATATTAACTAGGACTTTTCGTATAGGTAATGCTCTTGGTATATTCGGCACTATGGGTATGTTGGCAGTGAGAGCCAGACTCTCTAAAATTGTATCAGAAGAGGAGTTAGGTATTTTGAAGAGGAAGTTGATGAAGTATCGATATATTATATGTTTCAATGTTTAGTAAGTAGAATATTTGTTTTTCAGGTAAAATCTTTGCATTTTTATCATCTTGCGAATCTCTAGTTCCTGTTGCTGGTAATTTAGTATTTACTCAGATATTTAATGCTTCCATCCATGTGTTTCCCGGTATGTCATACATAATAGCAGGATCTATCATCATACTTCCAATTATTGTTTTTCCGTAAGTAAATTATTGTATTTAGGGGCCATCCATAAATTACGTAAGGGCGATTTCGGCCATTCTAGACCCCCACCCACCCCTGTGTAAGAAAAAGTAATATTTTCTTTTTATCCCCCCTCCCCTTCCTATCTTACGTAATATTTTGGCATGATTTTATAGAAAGATTTTAAATTAACCAAAAAAATGTTTTTAATGAAACCCTAAACACATTAGGTCCAAAATATATAATTATTAACTAGTTAATTAATATGTACTAATATTTATAAAAGACTTTATGTGAACACATTTTAAAATATAAAAATTTAATGAATTCGAATGAACAATTTATTTTAAGAACTTTATTTTTTAATTATTAACAATATTATTATTATTATCATCATCATTAATCAACGTCATTATAATTGTTTTTATATTAATTTTAATGTTCGCAAAAGACGCAAAAAACTTTGTCAGATCGACTAGCTTGAGCATGTGTAAAAGAAACATCATACAAGATAAAACAAGAGAGAATAGAAAGAAACTATATTCCGTTGCCATATTGATTACATCTTGGCTAAGGCCAAGAAAATAAACTACATGCTGCTAAAATGTGTTAGGTGCACTTGGGGACTAAATAATAAAGCTTATAAAACTCTATATAATGGGGCAATACAACCAATGCTACTTTACGCGGCCTCTGGCTGTGATCATGTAACTAATAAAAGTTCAGTAGCAAGTAAATTACTCTCTCTTCAAAGCCAGTTTGACATCAGAATTTCAAAGTGCGGCAGAACAGTTTTTACTAATGCCTCTCTGATACTAGCGGAGCTTATTCCTTTGCCACTATGTATCGTAGAAAAGGTTCTAAACTACTACATCAGAACTACAAACGTCAAGGCTCAACAACAATCTCTACTCCTATCTACGGCTGTTCATACGCTACCACATTGCAATTACCCTACTATCTCTGATCATCATCCTGTGAACAAGGTTATTTGGTGTCATCTGCTTCCTCCATGGATAATCACGCAGACATTAATATCTTCACAGATGGGTCCAAAAGTTCACTTCTTTTCGGCTCAATTATCTGTATCTTCATCCAAACTGACATATTTTGCCAAAAATATGTTAGAAGGTACAGATACCTCCAACATACCTCCATCTATTAAGCTGAAGAAGATGCCGACTACCAAGCTGTTCAGTGGGCCACTTCACTACCAAACGAAACTCTGTCTATCAACATTTACAGTGATTCTCTGTCTGTCCTAAAAGCTCTATTAAATCCCAATTGCAATAGCAATAAAATCGCATATATCCAGCACCATATTAAAAACCATGTAAATAAGATAACTTCTATATTTGTTCCTGGCTATACTGGCATACTAGGAAATGAAAAAGACGACTTTGAGGCTAAGGACACTGATTTGGACTACATTCGCATCCCTCTCTCACGTAGCAGCCTTAAAAATTATATTCGTAACAACGTTATGCAAAAGTGGAACCAGTAAAAGTAGTTAAGCAGTAAAACTGGTAGAATAACAAGACTTTATTTTCCTAGTGTTGAATGCAGGTTCTCATCACTACTTAGAGATTTAACGTTTGCTACTGCTCAACTACTTACTGAGCATGGTAATTTTAGAAGCTACCAAGCGATGTATAACCGGGCAGAAACTGCTCCTTGCTTTTGTGTACAGAAAACCTAGACACCGTCGACTATATGATCTATCATTGTCCAATTTACGATCAACATACACTTATTCTGAGATTAGAAATTTTTACGCTTGGTTTCGGGTGGCCACGTCCACTCGATAAGCTTGTTCAGAAACCACTATTTCATGCTTTTTACAATGATGTTAAAAAATATGAAAGAAAAGACTATTTATAATTTCTGGTTTTACATTTTAGTTTTCACTGAAAGCCGAATACTAATTTTATGCTTACTTTGTATTATGCATTTTGGTTTATGTATTCTTAGTGTTATACAACCCAAAGGAATGGTGCACTTATTCTAATAAAAAACAAGAGAGAGAAACCACCACACGGCCTTTCTCCCATGACAGAAAATGTGTAGAGCGTAAATCTGCTAGCGTTATTACTCTATCACGTCACACGAGACAACCAGCGTTCTTAATAGAAACCGCCAAATTGAAGCCAAATTCAAAACGCCACCACTCAACGAGATCAAAAAATAAAAATAAGAATATTACGTAAGACGAGATCTATTACCCCCTACCCCTGAGTAAGAAATAGTAAGAAATCCTTTACCCCCACCCACCCCAAAACACCTTACGTAATTTATGGACGGCCCCTTAGGCTAAGTTGCCATTTCAGCAATATATAAAAGTCATAATTATAAATATGTTCATATACTGCATACAAAATTCAATAATTATAGACGTTTTAATTTTACCAACTGATATTAAACATTTTAATTTATTAAAAAATTAATTACATATTTTTATTTTAAATAAGACATAAATAATGTTTTATGAAAAAGCTTTCGTCAATCAAAAGAGCATATATTTCCACTCTTGTACCTGCAATTTTACTCAAGAACAGCACTTCATGTTAGTAAGTTAATTACTTTAATCCTAACGCTGGAACAGACATACATGCTATTTGCATTTATATATAACACACGCTATAAATGCAAATAGCATGTGTTATATATAACCCATACCTTGGCTACCTTTTATTTCAATATTGTTCTCAATAAATGGAAATACAGCATATATACTATCGTAAAATAATATCTACAAAACCTCTTTCAAATAATATCTACAAAACTTCTTTTAAATGAGGCGAGGATTGTAGAAGATGAATTTATATTCTGTAGAATGGCGACAAAATTGTTCAATCAACAAAATTACTATTCTACTGTATTATCAGAAACGTTTTACATTCTTAGAATAAATGGGTAGAACATCTTTCCCCATCCTCATTTAGTTCTAAGTTTAGTCGCTGGGGAATAGTTTGGCGCTGCTGTCTCTTCAATATATACTTTTTCTGAAAAATTTCGGAAGTTAACAAATAAATTGCATTCGTCTTATTTCGATTACAGATGTGGAGATGGAATTTTATCAAAGATACGACTCTGTGTTTTACATTTTTATGCTGTAAGAACTGCATCCCCCTGCACAATACACTCGAAAGCTAAATGATTTGCGATACATACCCTAAATTCGTTAAAAAACATATCTAATAATGTATTTTAAGGGGAAAAAATTGCCACATTTTGACTCAGACTGAATTATAAAACAAAGTTTTTTTTTTGCAAAAATTTAAACCGCATCTCAGGACAGTACTAAACATTGTTGAGATTTATCCAATTGTTCTTTGTACAGAGAGCTCGGAGCATCTACTCTATAATTACCATGTTGATTTCTATCGTTGTCAATTAGACGAATTACCACAATAAATATTAAGTTTTGATTAATATTTACATTTTCAGTAGTTCGTATTTACTTCATTTATCAGCGTTGGATTCAGTATATTCTGTTTCGTAAATAAAGGTTGGCTCAAAACTCAGTTAACTATGATTTGGTTTGTACATTTCAGTCATACTCGTGAATATATATTGTAAAATACAGGGGCGTGCCGTGACATTTGATGATAGGGAAGCTGTGTTTTTGTAACAAGCCGACTTCCAGGCGCAATCAGTCAGTGATGGTCTATGGTCCATTCGTATTCGTTTGTTCGATAAGCCAGTAAAAACCGTAGACTTCTCTAAATGTATTTTTAATTAATAGATTATCTAACGCACTTAATAAATAAGCAAGTTCAATATAATTAACTCTNAATACAGGATAATTTGGAAAATTGCTTTTAAACAGCTCCATATAATTTATTAGGAAAGGATACCAATAACTTGTTTTTATTTTTTTATTTTTATTTTTATTCATCCGTTAGAAGAATATTGGTTCACTTTTCTAAAAATGTCAAATCTTACGGGTATAAACAATGCGTTCATATCTAACAAACCGTAATTATTTGTGGAAACACTTAAAACGGATGATTTATTGAGGACATGTTGCCAAATTGACAGCCTTGATCTTAATATGAGAAGCATCACAGATGCTCAATTACGGCTTTGATTTTTGTTCGTAATAATTGCATATATATTATAATTATATTTTAAAATTTCTTAAATGATTTGATAAAAGTTATCAGACTGCCTTGGAAATAATTATCTCAAAATTTGTTTCAGTTAATCATTAAATTTACAACATATTCAAGATATTGTAATACAGGGTTGTCCAACCTTTTTTCCGAATGGACCAAATTAGAAATTTAGGTATATTCAGTGGGCACAAAGATACTTTATATAAATATATGCTTTTCAAAAGTTTAAAATGTGAATATTAAATTTTAATAACAAATATATAATTATAAAAAATACTGTATTATTGACAGTAAAAAAATAAATTATTCTCACACAAAATAAAAATAAATTCAATGCGATTTTTGACGTTGCCTTTCTTTTAGCCTATAATATTGTCAATATCTGCTTTTATGATACTAGTCTTAATTCTAAGAATGTTAGTTGAATGGGAATCACTCAACCTATTTCTTTCGGCAGTTTTGATGTTTTTTATGCACGAAAAGAATTGTTTACAACGGTATATATTACCCACACATGCATTACAGGCTCTAGACTCTAGATAAAACAGTTTTCTAACACCACTTACGTCAATATGACATCAAAGTGTACCAAGTGTAAATTTTACGATATAGTTTACTAAAATAAATAAAAATATACCTTAAAATAAATTATAAACGTTTGTTTAAAATATGGTTTTCTTATTATTTCCACGTGTTATATGATTGTCGTGACTAATGTCAAGGGCTTACACATAGGCGGTTAAAGATTAAATATCATAAAATGATAGCATTATTATACTCTTTCAATCGTAGTTTATCATACAAAGACTGAGTTTTTGTTTAAATACTTTGACCTTGTTACTTAATACTTTTCTATTGTTTCAAAAAATCAACAGAAATAACGAAATGTCAAATTAAATTTTATAGACGATTTAATTTCTCGTAGTAAACTACTACTCATGCTCTATTTATAATTGGCTTATTTGTATTCATGTTATTAGGCTATATATAACAAATATAATTGTTTATCGGTAATATTTTTAGTTAAATCTAAAGTTGAGAAACTGGTTGCACGAAGATACAAGCTTCACTAAGAAATTCAGGAAGTATCTTCCCACTAGAGCAAAATATAAGACTGTTTAATATCAAATTCGGGGAATGGGTAATGTACTATATACGATGAACAACGTTCCGAGAAATCCACCATACCGTACGAAACGGTTCAACGTATAGAAACTACAACCTGTAGGAGGAGAAGAAACTATACCATCCACCAAGAAATATGCCACGGTCTCTTGAAGGCTATGGAGCAGGATTTGATGATACTTCCATGTTAATCCACTCAAACATTCGCACAACCACAGCAATTCTGTTTTCTTGGGTCAGTGGATCAAAACACTTGTTAACATTCCAACACGTGATTTTGGTGTTATTTACGTGGTAGTAACGTGAAGAAAACTCTAGAAACACCACATGGCCAACCCTTTGGCCAGGCGCAAACCTACGACAAGTGTTCAGTGGTTTATCCACTTTGTCACGGGTGGGCAATAATCGTCTTGTTCTGGACTTCGCGGATAAAATTCACAGACCTACCAACTGTCGGATGTTCGAGTTTACTCATATTTGTGTTGGTAAGTTTGTTGAAAATCCATCAAACATCACTAAGTAACGAGTCTTGGTTTCATCGTAGAGTAACGGTAAATTAAAAACAGATATTGGCGCAGTGTTACCAACATTATGTCGTGAAAAAATACTAAACAGACCTAAAATTCTCCCTATAAATAACAGAGTTACACCTAAAATCTGAAGAAGTTTACCTTAATACTTTTTTTCAAGTACAATGTATATTGAAAATATTAGAAAACTTTTGACAATCCTGAGAAACAAATTTTCTTTTTAGGGCGCAAGCGGCATGGGCAAAGTTGAACAAAAGTATTAAGTGACAAAGTAAATTGAGCCGGATCTCGCTGCATGACTGCCTCTTTAATGCAATCATGAGTCAATTCCAAAAGTCATGAATCATGACTTTTAAAAGCGCCTGTTCGTTTCTGAAACTCCACTAACCAATATGGGCAGATGTTACATTTTTTGCCTAAATTTTCCTCTATCCTGCTGATTTCTCCCTAAATTAGGAGTAAATTAACAAGATGGAGGCAAAAAACCAGTTTAAAAAAGCTAAATCGCTAAATGACGCATTGGAGAATTTGACATGTTTGTCTGTAGGCTTAACATTGCACATTTGCCACTACCCGTGACCTGTCCAATCGATGGAAAAGAGGCTTGAATTGTAATAGTAATTATTTTCTTGAGCGAACTACTTTTTGTTTATGAAATAAATTTTGTAATATAAAACTAACAATTTCCTGAAAGTTTTGCATCAACCCAATACAGTATACAACTGTAATTGTTTATTGGACCAAATACTAATAAAATATAAAGACCACCATTATTTATAACTTCTTTCAGTCTGTTTGTCAAACTGTATCAGTTTATCGCATAAGCTTGTCCATGCAATACAGTTCTAATAGTTATAAGTGATGTTCTATATATCTTCAGAACTCTTAAGATTCGTTTTGCATCTAGTAGGGCCCACCAGTGAGCAAGCGGTTCCGTTCCCTGAACATTAGGAGTTCGGTCGTGGTTCACGTCTCGTCAGAACGGGCTGGCCACGTGGAGTTTTCTGGGTTTTCTTCTCGTTTGTAACGCCTGAATAAGGGCCAACTACCCTTAAAAAGATCTCCCGGAAAGCATCCCTCTAGGGGCCGAGGCAGATCGCCCAAGTGTTGCGTCGCCGTAACTTAACAAAACAAACAAACAAGCATCTAATTGTACCCTCAGATTTTCGATGAGATTTAAGTCGGCTGCTTTCACTGGCCGTAGGATAAAGCCAAAATACCTGATATACACACCGGCGAACGATCGCACTCGTACACTATACACTATCCAGATTGGACCAAACAACATTTCTAAAGCTGCAAAGAGGGAATGTTTCAAACTGTTCACATGTTGTGAAGAACCAGCTTCCCATAAAAGAGAGTAATTCATCAAGCCCAATTGTTGTCATCCATCCCCAAATACCTATAAAATAACAAGATTTTAAGATTTTCATTCGCACTAAAATTAATATTTTGACATAAAAACTTTTAATCCCTCTAAACAAGCGTTTTCAGCCCCCCACCCAATGCCATGAAAATAATTGTCTGATGGTCGTGGAAAATGCTTAACGTGCTTAATACGTGCCTTCTGTGACTACTTCAGAATCGATTTAAAGAGCACAAAGCAGCAATAAGGCTGAACTGCAGTCAATCTTTCATTTATTCCCATGCACAATCATTCAATTGTAATATAAACGATACACATTATACACACTGCTATTGAAAATGACACTTGTAAACTACTATAACATGATTTTATAAAAATATCAAATAATTTATTTCAATCAAGGCTCTATGTTTAACGATATTTGGCACAAGATTCTATGATTCTTGTACAATTTTAAATAATTTATTGCATTAGTATAATTTATAACACATTTTTTGCGGCACATTAATATGTTTTTTTATTCAATTTTGAAGAAATAATTATACGCTCATAAAATGTATTTTCCATCCAGTCATGGATAAAATATTTTCGTGTGGTTGTATTATGCAAATTACTGAAAGTGACGTAAACTTAAGACATTTCTAGTGTTTGGAATATAACGTACAGTTAGAGTGTGTTTTAGACGCTTTTACAAATTATAATCGTCTAATACAGGTAAATTGGTTGCGTTTAAGGTAAAATACACATATAATTTATTATTAACACTATTTTTCAGACGAAATTTAATTTTAAATCCTTAAAATACCAGGCGCGATACATACTGTATTACACCCTAACACGTTACCTGCTAATAATTACGTTGTATGTGGAAAATATCACGGTAAGTCTCAATTTAGAATATAGTAGAAAGGTAAATTTTAAAGTTTTTTAATTGAATATTTATTGTGTTTTAGCTGACGAGGAGTTCTAAATAAACTGAAAATGCAAGTTAATTCAAGTTCAGAGTGATGTGCAGCTTGTTGCATTTGTAATTTGGAAACAGAGGAATCTTTTTATCCTATTCTACAGCATTAATTTCGTTGTTGTTACTGCATTTCGGTAAGCAATCGTAAGATATTTCCATTAATAACCAACGGATCTTTTCAGTTAAGACCTGTTAGTGTTTTTCGCTAATGTATAAATAACTGTTTACCTTCCCTTAGTGTTAATCCTTTATTTTCTGCGCGTATCCATCAGGGACGTTACCATTCGAGACGTTATAGATTTTTAACTGATATCTAAATTTGCAATAACCTTTCTTTTATCTGGATGCAGGATTGTTTTAAAAGATTAATTGTAGAGTCAGAGCCGTAACTAGGATTTTGGACGCTTTTCGCCAAGAATAAAAATGGCGCCTTTTTAATTTTTGTTATTAAAAAATAATTTTATTTAAAAAGAAATGCTATTGTAAAAACATTTTCTAGTGACATTTATATACTATACAGGGTGTATCAGAATGACGTTTTAAAAATTTGGGGGATTGTATTGAGGATGAAATTTTGAACGTTTTGATATAAGGAACTTATAGCCGGAAATGTGATAGAAAGTTTCTACAGCACTTTGCATGTTCTATACGGTCGGTATGTTGCACTGGCATTCCCTCGAGCTTCACCACAACACAAACGCATATTAGCAAGTTCTCCAAATGTGTAGATACCCTCCATGACGCCAGAACGTATCTACAGTACGTGAAGCACGATAAGCAGACAATTGTACACTGACTCACGTTGACTAGCTGTGTGTTTACAGCACAGCGCCAGTGGATGCAAGGGGTGACCTGAAGAACGACAAGCATTAAGTACACAACGTCCTGTATACAGGCTCAGTTGGAACACTGTAGTTGTGTGTTTACAGTCTTCCATTCGCAGCAATAACATGACGTTAATGGACAGAAGAGTTGCTACCAAAGTGAAGGGCGGTCAAGCACTTCCTACCGCTGTATACACTTTAGTTCAAATTTCCGGCTATAAGTTCCTTATATCAAAACGTTCAAAATTTCATCCTCTACAATCCCCCGAATTTTTAAAACGTCATTCTGGTACACCCTGTATATATATAAACTAGCAGACCCCGCCACGTGTTGTTGTGGCTCAAAATGTATCTATTATAAATTTATAATAGAAGAAATTTTTCGAAAAATTTCTTCTTAGTGTACATTCTGTTGACGTACCCTATTAAAACGCAATCAAAAACGCAAAAACCCGCATCTAAAATAGTATAAATAGAAGCAAGTTTTACGAGGAAGGCTTACCGTAAAGAACTGTCCATCCCCCATGTTTAACGGAATAATATACAGCCTATGTCCACCCTGAAGTTCCATTCTAAATATTGGTGAAAGAATTTTTGAAATCGGATGAGTAGTTTCGGAGATTACCTGCTGCAA
>NW_019385638.1:66213-118621 GCF_000671375.1 Centruroides sculpturatus | reverse complement strand
AGGTCAATATACGAAAGATATAAAAATATTTTATTGTTTTTATTTTTGTGTTGTTAATTTCCAATACATATTATTCCGAAACCTTCTCGTTGACGCCTTTATTAAATCGGCGTCTATGGTGAGGGCCACATTGGCCATACCATACTTACGGCTCTGTATAGAGTTAAGAAATTATAGTTATTTATATGAATATGAAAGATAGATAACTCGTAATTTGATTTTTTCGAGTTAGATGTGAGCTGGAAATTTTTTATTCTTTAATTTAACGTACAGAACATGGCCGTAAGTTTGAATTTCAGTTTGTGTTCGGTTTTAAACATTCATGAATTATTGTCTGACTCTTCCTTATACATTCTGTTAAATAAACATACTCGGATCTATAATATGATTTTAATGTATTTTATTGGATGAATAAGAGATTTTTTCTCGATTATGTGGTAATTCTACAGGATAATTGCTATCTGAATATTTGTTATATAAGTTATACTATTTTGTCTTTTCCATTTGATTTAGATACTAACAACAGAAGTATATTGTGTCCTTGTCTAAATTATCGATTTATGCAATATAAGTTGTTGGCAGTTGAATGTCTCGTACTTTTGAGCAGCAAGTTCATTTTGTTTTAGGCGATTATTTAATAACTTAGTAGTATTTTTAAAGTTTAAGTTCTTCTTAATATAAAGTTTATTTTAAAAATAGTAACATCATTTTGATGAAAAAAAATTTTATACTTTAAAATATCATTATATTTGTGGCCATGTGTAGGATAACATTAGAACTGTTTCTGGATAATTTCTGGCGGCATTTTCTGGTTTATTACAGTGTTTACCAATAGTAGTTTTAAGCCGAGTTGGTCGAACTGTGCAGTTAGCCACGAGTACAGAATGATGGCATTATAATTGCCTTATGTATGTTTATATGCCTATATAATCTCGGTATTGTTTGGTAAGAAAGGTGGGATTGTAGTAGGGTTATATCAGTTCTTATGCTTTTTCTCTGCTTTGCTAGTGAGCTGTGATCGGTGTTCGTTGAATGACAAGCGAGTGTCTGCCATTTATTTCAGAAACGATAATGTTTATTTGCAATTTACTTTGCTAATTATTTCAAATCAAATTATTTGTAATGACAGATATACAATAAATCACCAAACTATCGCCTTAATATCAGGTTATAATATGGCTAATTAAATGATTAGTATAAAGTAATTTGACATTAGAGGTAGACGTTAGGCCGATATTAAGACGATCATTTGGTGATTTATTGTATATTTCTCGGGCTTTCAGTTGTTATTATTTATATATGACAGATATATACAAAAGCATAAATCGAATGATTTATCACAAAACTACCGTACAGCATTGTTATATAGGGGATGAATTAGTAAAAATATCAGTTAAGTAAGTGTGTGTATATATATATATATATATATATATATATATACGGGTCCATTCAAATATGATGTAATCAATTTTAAGCCCATTTTAAACTAGCTGTTTCCTTCTGTCATCAATTTTTAGACATGTCTATTCTAACCTTATACTTGAATGTCATCAGGGATTGATCATAAAATAAAGTATTTCTATCAAAGACTTACAGCAGATTTATTCATTTTTTTCCCTGCCAACGCAAAGATTATTTTAAAAATATTCCAATAAATAAAGAAATTTAACTGATTTACCATAGAAGAATCTAACAACATACGATAGGTAACTCCTAAATTTGATGCATTATTACATTATATACAGATATAAGTTTCAGCAATATCTTTATCTGTATAGGTTAAATTGTTGTCATTATCTTTTCATATTGAAGCACCCGTGGAAGGTTAGTAGTAGCCTCAAACCCTTCTTTCTTATTTAACTTTATGACGACATGCTCGAGACATGACATGAGCAAGGAGATAGAGGTCATCTCGTAGGCGCTGGCCTCTCTGCTAGGTAAGACCGACAACCGCTGTCAAGAGACAGTAGGTTCTGCCATTCAGCACTTTTTTCAAAAGATGACCTCTTTAGTGCTGAGACGAGTGACTTCTGTGCAGAGAGCTCTAAGTTTACAGAGTCCTGAGAGAAAGAAAGATGGTCCAAGTCTCAGTCCAATCCCAGTCGAGCAGAGACCAAAAGTCTCGTAACTGTTAAAAATGTGAAATATTGAAATGTTGCGAGTGGATTCCCAAAACCAAAATGGAAGACTACTCTACCATTGACAGAGGACATTCTCCTAGTGTACCTCAGTAGAGTAGCGACGCGGTTTTTCTATGACTGCATAGAAAAATAATATCAGCCCTGCCAAGTTAAAGTAGAGGTGAAAAACATCTGTTGGATAAGGAGAAATGGAGTCCTTATTGAGGTTGCATCCCAAAGGGACATCTAAGAATTTCAAAAGGAATTGACAAAAAGTAAGGCACTGAAGGTTGTTTGTCGACTGCCAAAGAAGCGATGTCCTGGTGTTACAATTTACGATGATCAAGAGGATAGACAAACTAGCGGAGGACATCTCTGCCCAAACAACTTGAGCATGAAGGCTGACGGCCTCAAGCCCAAGTTTTCTTTCAAAGGGAAAGGGAAAATCACTTATGGCTGCTGCTATTTTCGTTGTGTATTTGTCTCTTTAATCCGATTTTCAGTTCGGTAGACTATCATATACAGCATTCAGGTTATGAACTTCTTTTATTGGTTTGTTATATGCATTTCGGACTCAATTGTAATTTAAGTCCTTCTTCAGTACAAACTCAGATTCTGTTTTCTAAAAACCTCGGTGTATAATTGGCAACGTTGGAAAAGATTAAAAATACAGCCATTTAAAAAACACTTCAACTACATATTCACATTAATACGTTGCACACTTTACAAATGTTCATAAAAACCTTTACAATTACAACTTTTTTAAAGAAAAATTCGTATGCTCTTTATTGAAATGTTGCAGCGATAATGAACGTTTTTTCCGGTTAATAACACGTGGTAATTACTATTAACACACTTAAGAGGATACATTCACACTTTTACAATATATTTCACTTTAGTATTTTTTGTCACCAGACATTACAAACCCTAAAATACTAAAGTGACAAAAAATACTAAAGTGAAATATATTGTAAAAGTGTGAATGTATCCTCTTAAGTGTGTTAATAGTAATTACCACGTGTTATTAACCGGAAAAAACGTTCATTATCGCTGCAACATTTCAATAAAGAGCATACGAATTTTTCTTTAAAAAAGTTGTAATTGTAAAGGTTTTTATGAACATTTGTAAAGTGTGCAACGTATTAATGTGAATATGTAGTTGAAGTGTTTTTTAAATGGCTGTATTTTTAATCTTTTCCAACGTTGCCAATTATACACCGAGGTTTTTAGAAAACAGAATCTGAGTTTGTACTGAAGAAGGACTTAAATTACAATTGAGTCCGAAATGCATATAACAAACCAATAAAAGAAGTTCATAACCTGAATGCTGTATATGATAGTCTACCGAACTGAAAATCGGATTAAAGAGACAAATACACAAGGGAAAGGGAACTTCCTCAACTGGGTATGTGAGGTAACGGCTCCCCTATTCAAAAGGCTCCTTGAAAGGGGCATGGTGCATGTTGAGTGGAGAAGGAACTGTTCAGGGAACGTATTGCCCTAATTCGGTGCTAAGAGTTCGGGCACCTCGCCCATGACTGCAGGGAGGAGGCCCAGACTTGTAATCGCTATTCGATGGCGCACTCTCAAAAAGAATGCAAAACGACGCTGCTGAAATGTAGCAACTGTTGCAAAGCCAACAGTAAGTTTTTGGTTTTCAGCTGGAGGCAAACCACTTCTGAGTGCCAGCTGCCCCTCTTACCTGAGAAAAATGACCATAGTCCAGTCTCATACTGACAAATGGCTGGTAACCGACTGATGTTGCCTAAAACGAAAAGGAATTGATAGAACAAACAATTGTAAATCTCCGAACTAACGCTCTGTCTCTAAACTCGGCAAGACTAACTAACAGTTCCTTCAACCATTCAAAGTAAATGTGGGGACCTTTGGGACCGCAATTACATGGACAATGTAGGTAAGGCTATTTTAGGGGTAGGATTGGGTTAGGATAAAACTTACCTGGTCCGTAACAGAAGCGCAATGCTTACGAGACTAAAAGGATTTGATGAAACATAGTAAAGAGGTCAATAGATCTATATAGCTCAGCTCAAAGCTGCGTGGTCCCGTGCCGGACAAGTTAAGCATTACTTAGTTCTTGGATGAGTGCATATCAAACAGCTTAAAGCTGTACTAAACTGTATGTAGACGTTAGAGCGTTGGCCTCGAGAGCGAGAATGGCTGGTCCCCATTGGATTTTACTGCCATAGCCTGAGCATTCCACTCTGTCTGATTTTAAATGTTAAGACATCTCAGTGGCTACTGGATGCCCAACTACATATGATTAGAATACTCTCAGTATTCTGTAGTGTCATTTGGCTGGGCAGGATCAAATACTTAATAATGGGATATCTCATATGAAAACTTTAACTGTGCTTAATTACGCTTCAATACAATTCAAATTTATAACTTTGCTAATTTAACAGCTGTTTAACACTACAATATGAAAACTGTCATATTTAGTGTTGTCTTATTGAAATGCAGATTAATTGATAGTTTCAAGTTTCAATACGTTCAACATTGAAGCATTACACCATAGCAATTACGGTAGTATAACACTATACAACAATCGACATCACACAAGAAATAAATAACTCTGTTTTGAGTTCGTTTTTATGTACACAATAATTTACAGGAAAACAAACGTAATTTTTCATTCTTAAATTTCAACTGTTTAAGGATCAACAATCGGTGTCTTAGAATTTTCATTGAAACGTTTGGTACCATTTGTAGAATCAGATCCAGACACGCCCTGCAATCTTCTACAATATCGTGTTTAGAGGTCTGGATGATTCTACCCAAATGTTCCAACACTAAAGATTTTAAAGATGATCGATACAAAAATCCACGTAGATCTGGAAATATAATAGACGTGTCCACAATTTTCTAATGGATCAAACAGAGCTTCAGATCGTTTTCTAATCTGTATCTGATGATTATTGTGTCTTTGTTAATAAAATTTAACAAAGACTGTCTGTCATTTCTGCAAATGGCACTAATAATTTTCCAATCATTTCCCTGTATTTCTTGTTATGCCCGAGTATAGGAGACTCTGACAACATGTACGTCTCGTCTCTACCATCGAACTACATAAGGATGATCTTATTGATACTTATCGTAAATTTTGTATAGCACATTTCTGTGTCCAATATTACGATGTTTTTTGCTAAAAAATTGCACTCTTCTGTAAAAAAGAAAACATCCGTGAGTCTGAATTTTGATGTGGATATGTGATAGCTATCGAAGGTGCGCCCAATGCTGATTTCTTCCTTCTTGCAACAGTCATATATTTTATAGTTATTCTCTGCATGGACAGGAACTAGTTTTTTGAGATAGTACACGCAAATGTCCTTCGGATCGTCCATTTAAAATACCTGTGACAACGAAGGCATAATCGTTTATTTACGTCCTCCCGTATAACTTTCCATGCGTGAAACGTTATAATACGTTTCGCCAGTTGCCGAAGACCGTAAAGGAAATCCATAGTCTTTGAAATCTCTAGGTTCTGGTACCTTGAGTATCTATAAAAATAAACACGGAAATTTAAAATAAAAAATATTATTTACAAAATATTTTTATTTTAAATTAATTCATGCTATTCATACCATCTGGTGGCATATTGACGTTTGAAATAACGTGTAATAAAAACCTCTAAAAGAAGTTCCATTCATGCTAATATGTACAATATTTTCGCATGAAATGAATACAAGTGTTCAGTATCAAGTGAATCACTCCTGTATTTTCTTTTAAAATTTAAAACTGAACAAAATGATTTTAATTTCTAGCAGTTTAATCTTAGAAAGGTGGGGTTTTTGGCCTGTTTTTATTTAACAAACACAAACTTTACTGTTTAATTGATATTTCAATTGAAATAATCAGGATACTATAAATTATATTAATTACTTGTATTTAAGCTCATTTATTTTTGAAGTTTTTTCGACTTTTCGTAAACACTCTCTCAGAGAATTATAAATTTAATATGCTTTGCAAATTTTTGCATAAAAGCCAAAAAGTATCCAAGTTTTAAAAATACCATAGCATCTCCGTAACCAATCTTTAAGACTTTTAAAGTACTAAATTTTACCATTAATACGATTTCAAATTTAGTTAGAAGTTACTTTTACTTCTTTATGTATCCTTTCAATATAATTCTATAACTATTATTAAATAAAAAATACTCTGAGTAGGAATAAATTAAGCATCACTGAAGAATTATGGACATTTACATTGTGGTGATGAGGAACTTAAGAATAAACAAACATCTGTAAATATCATATACTATTTTCTAATAAGATATTCCAAAAAAGATTATAAAAATTCGATGGAGTCAGAAATTTTCTCTTTTGTTTTCTTCTTACATAAATGTAAAATTACGAAAAATTTTAAAATATTTTTCTTTCCCTTTTGACTTTTAGACTAATATATAACTTCAATTCTTTAAAAAATCAAGTTAATAATGACTATAAAACTTTAAAAAAATGAGTTAAAAAAGGATAAAAAAGAAAATAATTTGCAGAGAAAAAACTTTTATTTACATTATTACTAACAAGCTTCCCAAATGAATTTCGCCTACGGCCTCTTCAGTGGGGCTTACAGCACACGATTTACGTTCTAACAGTCAACTCATTGAAGAGCCACTTATATGGTTAACAAAAAATTCCCAGCATTCCGCTGTTAACATTCCTGTATTTAAATTTACATTGTTGTTCTGCATAATTATAGCGAAGTGTTCTTTCACCTTACATTATTTTTTTCATTAAAAATTATTTTTAATTTATTAATATTTATCTGACAATTATTACTATTACAATGTTGGAAGACAGGAGAATTACTCATTTTTAATCTTACAGCAGCAAAATGTTCCGACAGTCTAATCTTTAATCTTCGATTTGTTTCACCAACGTAAAAACTAGGGTTGTTACAGGGTTGTTGCATTCTATCCGATAAACAACACCTTCTTCTTCTAATAAATATTTTCCATTACTTCTTATGATCATCATATTTGATAACCTATTATTTAAGGACGGAGCCAATCTAATTAATTTTTTATTAAAAAAGTTGTTATATTTTTCATAAATACCTTTTATATACGGAAATGATACATACTTTATTATTTCTTGACAACGTTTAACTTTAAGCCTGTTTCTTAAGAATCTGTGGAACCAATCATTTTAGTAATCTAATAAAATAATTCTACCAATTTTTTCCTAGTTTTCTGTGCATTTTCTCCTCTTTCATATCGAAAATAATGCTTTCAATCCTAAAATTTGTAAAATACTATTATTGCACGAAAACTACCACAAAATATAGGCCTACATACTATTCGGTAACTAATCCAATATATGAATACAAATTGGCTGACGTGTCTGCTCGGTATTTCTAATTCCTGTAGTATTAACCATCCCTTAGAAGGACAATTAGAAGCAGTGTCTGTAACTTATTCTAATTACTTTCGTTTATTGTTCTCGGAACTCAGTTCAAGGAAAATCATTCCGACTTTGTATCGTTCTCGATTCTTCCCGTGTTAATATTATGTTTAGAAAGAAGCACATCTGCTCTGTTTCTCAACTGTAAAGGCAGGTTTTTCGCGCTACATCTGCTTTCTAATTTGTACTTTGAGTTGCCAGCATAAATTTTCTAAGCAATCTGATCTTTTAGCTTTTTTTTCGTTCGATGCAAATTTGTGATATTTGTAAATACAGAAAGCGTTAATTGTTACAATATTCAATAAATTATAAAACATGACCATAGGCCAGCTCCTTGTACTTCGCAACACATTGTTTTTTTTTCCTTTTTGACATAGTTGGTCTAAAAGGTCAACTCCTATTTCGTCATGTAAAATGTTGCCATTTCTGTCTTTTGTGATTCTCCGGTTGCTTCATCTATGGTGTCATGAAAATGCATTAATGATGATAATATCAAAACAACGTTTATTTTTCTTTTGGCAATAGGATACCATTGTGCAGTATTTCTAAACTATCAAATGTTAATTTATAATTGCAAATAGTGCAAGAATAAAATAATAATTTTAAATTCTTGAAATTATTCTCACCTTTATTTCCAAATTGTCCTAAGCCTTCAAAATGTATTTTAATCGGATTCGATATAATTTCCTTTCGCAGTGTTTCAGCTGCACTGCAAAATGCAGAACGTGCTCTAAAAGTATAAACCACTACATTAGTTTTGTATCAAAAAATTTTTTTGTAAATTCTAAAAATAAAAATTATTCTCAGAATAAAAGTACGAGTAAAAACTACTCTTTTATAACCGATTTCGAGCGATTTATACTAGCGAGCAAATGATTAGCAAATAGATACTGTACTATACTTCAACCAAAACCAAAATCTTGTTTATTAGATTCAAAACTTCCAAATGCATTTTGCTATTACAGCCTCGTCAGTGGACAATTGGACAACAACCAATCAGTTCATTTTATACTGGTAATTCTTTCCCAGCATGCATCTACGTTCATACCGACATTCTGGTTTATCAAAATTACATATTCAGCAATACAAAAATGTTCTGTTACCCTTTTTTTAAAACAGTTTTCTACTTTATACAATATTTTTACATTATTCCTGTTAATTTTACAATGATAATTATTACAGTGTTGGTACCAACGTGACTCCTGTCTTTTTAGACGAATTGCAGCCTCGTGTTCTTTTAGGCGTGTCTCAAGCTTTCTTGCCGATTCTCCAATGTATGACTTCGCTTGTAAACAAGTACATGCCAGTTTACAAACCACTCTTGCGACATCGAGTTGATTTTTTATCATGTTTTGTTTTTCGAAGTTTATAACATTAACCACATTCGACAATTTATTTTTCTGCTTGACCACTACACATACTTCTTAAAAGCCGGTTTATATCGTTCATAATGATTTATATAGGCTATATAAGGAATTTTTACATAAACATTACTATTTATATGGTTTTTTACATTCTATTAATTTATAAATAGTAATGTTGTCCAATTGTCCCCTGATGAGGTTGTAATAGTGAAATGCATTTGGAAGTTTTTAATCTAATAAACAAAAAGGTTTTGGTTTTGGTTGAAGTAAAGTATCTATTTGCTAATCATTTGCTCGCTAGTATAAATCGCCCGAAATCGGTTATAAAAGAATAGTTTTAACTCGTACTTTTAATCTGAGAATAATTTTTTATTTTTAGAATTTTTTTTGTAAATTCTAAAAATAAAAATTATTTTTAGACATGAAAAAAAATTTTTAGACATAAAAAAAAATTAGAAATATCACCGATTCCATTGTTTTAATCTTTATTGAAAATAATTATAGTTTTGTATAATTTATATATACTATGTTTTAGAGCATTTTAATAAATTGTAAATTTTTAGTTCACATATTCTTTTTATAAATGATGCGTGCAATGCAATTTTTCTCTAAATAGGTTTTACTCTAAACGCATGCTGTTTTGTTTTGTGCCAATAATGGCGCTTTAAGTTAACATTAAAGCACATATTTGCTGAGCACTTTTAAGTTAAACTGAATTTCAAAATACAGCCATGTTGAAGCCATAAGGCATTGCACATTTTATTTAATCCTTCTGTAGTATATGGTGTGATTAGTTATCCAAGGTGTGCATTCTTTACCAGATTAAAATATATATATATACTATTAAAATAAATTTGTCTTTGGTTTAATTTGGAGAATTTCAATAATGAGTCTGACTTCCCCACTACCATCTTTCCAGACATTAATAAACCATAATCCAACGTTGTTCCAGGTGGTGGTGGTCTAGTAACGAATGAAATTATTAAATGCCTTTTTTAGGTGTAATATTTATGTGAGATTTTGAACACCCCCCCTTTAGTAATTGAAATTTTATATCAAATCACTAATTTTTTGAAATAATATTTCTGATTTTAATAGAAAATTTTTAAGTTAAAAACGAAGTAAACTAGTAAAACTCTCTTCTTTTTCAACGGAAGTTCATCCTTTCGTTCTTCCCTTATCTTCCAAATTCTGAGTCACACAACTAACAGTCACCCCTCTGTAAATCCACACTCATCCTAATCACGTGGAAAGAATACAATATTCCCATTGGAGAAAACATCGAAAAAGAGGATTCTTTTGGTTTTGCTCGGGGAGTACGCCAAAAATTCTACAAGAAGACGTATGCCATACTCTCTCTCCATAGCCAACTCCCGAAGTTCATAAAAAGTTTGTCTCTATGTTCCCCAGTGAAGAAAATGTTTTATGAAGTGCCGCCTAAGATTTACGAGGGTCAATAATGAGAACTTAAAAGAGAACTAGAGAAATAAAGAACATTCACATCGATCCGAATAGAAAGAATACAGAAGAATACAGAATTTATGAGGTAGTATGATTTTTGAATAGAAGTGTAATCTCTCTCCGTGATATCCATATTAATATGTTGAAAGTCCAATTTGTATATTTTATCTTGTTTTATTAAATATTCGATATTTTTATGTTTCAGAAAGGTGTCATTTATATCTGAATCAGAAGATCTCATCCTCTCCGTATTAACGAATTAACCGCGAGAAAATTGTTTAACTAGTGTCCAACTTTTCTTTTTGTCAGGATTTTTATCTTAAAATCACTTTTCATCTCTGCATTTATAAAAGCCCTCCTTAAAAATTTAGAGATCGAATCTTGCGATTTTGTGCTGATTAAGCGCTACCCCAGTTTGTACCCCCGCTTATCTCACATTTATGTTAGTTTAATTAAGTTACTTTTTATAAACTCAACACTTTTCCTACAGTTTGGCCAATGGCTAATGGATAAAAAATTAACAAAACGAAACATCAAGTCAATCCAAATGATAGAGAATAACGGTTATTTTAAGAAAATATTCAAACTTTATCAGATTTAAGAAAAGTATTAAAAATTTCTTCTAAAAAAACAATTTGAGAAAAGAATCAATTTATCTTTAATTCTAATAGTGGCTCTACTCTGCTTGTCAATTATTGCACTATCTCGCAAACGACACAGTGTATAGGCTACCTTATTTATGTATCATTTTAGGAACTAAATCACTCCTATATACAAGGTATGTTAAGTGGGAAACCATTGTATGGAGTTGAAAAAACAGTTCAATTAATTGAAGCTTTAGATTTTAAAAAATAAAAATAATGATAAGCAATGGGATCGGTTATAAGTATACAATTAATTTTATAAGAATAATTTTAGAAATTTAAAATTAAAAAAAAAAATTCTTTCGAGTATGGAACATTCAATCCGCACCGACTTCGAGGGATTTACGACTAGACAGTTAACAATTTTAATAATATATTATATTTTTTCTCCTGTATCCAAATGCATTTTGCTAAATCACTCCTCATCAGTGGATACTGATAAAGTTACAAGTGCTTTTTATAGTTGACAAAGCTATAACAACATGCATCTATCCTCATTAAATTTCATAGTATTTACGTATTTCTTAATTCTGTAATGTTCTTTTATGCGACGTTTAACAAGATTATTTTTTATACAGAATTTTAATATTATTTTTATCGATTTTACGATTAAATATACTGCAATGTTGAGACCATGGGGCCGTATTCTGGACATCGTCTGTCGTTTCTCACAAGCCGATCGCTGATTAGCTAATCATTTGTTTATGTCTCGAGAGATCATCGCGTCTGGACAACTTTTTCTCTCTTCTCTTCTCTCGTTTATCAGAGACAAGTGGATAGTTGTCTTTCGACCGGTCTATTGTCTTTCGCCTCGATTTCGTTATATCCAATATGGACGACTCAATGCTACTCGTGCTTTGTACGATCGCCTTACAAAACGTTCCCTAAAGAGGGGAAAGAGTATTTCGAGATAGAGACAACGCATTTGATTTAGACTATGATGAATTTCGCTCAAGATTTCGTCTAATGAAAGAAGCAACCACGTGGCTGTGCAATGAATCGCGTGACGACTTAATCCGGCGAAAATCACGGACTGTAATTCCAACAGAAATTCAGTTATTGATAACTTTACAATTTTTTGCTTCTGGTGGATTTCAGAGAAATATCGGCGATCACTGCGAACTTAAAGTTGCCCAGTCTACAGTGTCTCGAATTATGCCACCTGTAGTAAATAGTATTATTCGCCGATTGGGAAATAAAAGTTTTTTTCCTCAAAGTAGAGAACAACAATTGGATGTGTCGTCCGGATTTTTTGCTATCAGTCAAATGCCAGGAGTTGTGGGTGAGTAAATTATTTTTATTTGTTCGTTAGAATATAATATAGTATTAAGTTAAGTTATTAATTAGTTTAATAAACCCGTCACGCCCATATCCCGCGTTAACTCGGGCAAGTTACATAGCGTTACATAAAACTCGGGCATTTGGGCCCCGAAAAAAAATTTTTTTGGAATGTTTTTTGTCTCCAAATTTTTAAAAAATTTTTACCGCGATTTTAATCAACCTTCTTTATAGTGTTGATTATAAAGAAGGTAGCCCTGCGTGAACAAATTTGTGGGATATTTTTTTAAATAGCTGTTACAATTTATAATTTTAAAATTAGTGTAAAAATGATAGTTTCTTATTTTTCTTTACTTATTGCAGGAGCTATTGATTGCACTCATATTGCAATCAAGGCACCTCCAGCCTCCAAATACAGTGGTACCTCGGGATACGAACGCCCCATCATACGAAATTTTTAGGATACGACATGAAATTCGAACATATTTTTGCTCCACGATACGAACAAAAAGTCACCATACGACGTTACATTAGTTCGCAGCGTTACCACCATGATCACGTGTTCCTTCTAATCAAATTCAAAAATCACAGTTCACAAAACGTTTATAACAACATATAAAATTTACATAAACTTACGATGTTAACAAGAGCTAGAAATTGCAACGTAGGTTTCACACACACAAAATAAATTAGAGCCCAAATAGTCAATTAATCCTGAACAGGTCATCGAAAAGGCACCTTACGACACAATCCTTGAGTAGTAATTAGCTATATACTTTTTTCGGCGTTCGTCGACGAAAACAGACGAGACGAAAGCAACCTTACTTCAACGAGTTCATTTGACCAACTCCTGAGTTTCCTTAGTTGAACTTACAAGTTAGAAGAAACGTCCTTAACCTGAAGTTCCTACGGAACTCTATCAAACTTCAACCTAGGCAAACAACTCCAAAGTTAATCTTTGGAAATATCCGGTGTTTCACTATGGTTTAATAATTATTTTTCTAGTAATAACTTAAATATTTCACGTACTTAATATATAATGATATACTGTGTGAATTAGTAAAAATAATCACCTCACAATAATAATTAATTTGGTCTATGACCTTTATATTTATGTTCAGTTGTATTGGAATGAATGTGCTACGTTTAACATTAACAAACTGAAATTTAAATGCTAAAAAAAGGCGCGAGAAGACCAATCTTCTCTCTTTCTCCACAAAAATTCAAAGTGCATCAACAGAACAGACACGTGGATAAATTTCTAGACCAGGGATGGCCAACATGAGGCCCGCGGAGCTTTGTCAAATGAACATAAATGTTAACTTTATTGTTCATATCACCAAATGAACATTAGAAGAGTTAAGAAGGTTTGGAAGAGTTCTATGAAACGTATTTGGACAAGGATAAATATCCTGCGTTTTACAAACATGCTCTGTCGATGGTTTCGCTATATGGAAACACTTATGCGTGTGAACAACTTTTTAGTCGCATGAAGTACATCAAATCACAAGTCAGAACACGAATTACTGATGTTCATTTGGAAAACTGCGTGTAGCGACATCAGTCGAGATCAATTTTGATGCACTTAGTTCTGTAAAACAAAGATGTCTCACTTTTAAATATTTTTAAATTGTCTAATAAATATGTTTGATTCTCTGTTATGTTTTATTTTCTACAAAAAAATAAATATACCTATTTTTTGTGTTTTTTTTTTTACATTAAACCAGGCAAGTGTTTGACCACGATCTCACCTACTGGAAAGCAACGATATGGTTGAAGCTGTAGCACGCTTGTTTGTTTACTTTAATTAGCAAAAAAATATATTAGGTGCGTGGCCCGGCAGGAAATATTATTTCTAAAATTTGGCCCGCCTGCTAAAAAGGTTGGCCACCCCTGGTCTAGACACTGAGCGAGCATTAATGTCAATATTTTTGGGCGATGGCGCATATGCAACGTCAGCTTTATAATAGCGCGTTTATAATACTGTCTACGTCGAGGAACTCGTTATACGTTAAATAAAATGGAATACAGTTAGTGTGGTTTAAAATATAGTCATAAACAAAGTGTAAACAGGCGTATTAAAGCAAGCAAGCACGTAAAGGATGACTATAGCAGTGACAAAAATTTTAATGTAATAAGGTCAGGTTGTGTATCACAAAAAAGAACAGTTTTTTAATATTGATGTCCGCAATATCAATACATATTGTTCTATCAGAGACAGTATACATAGAATATATGATTAAAATGCGCGGTATATACAGTATATTATTTATCTTTTTAACTGTAAAAAATCTCATTTTAATTGAATTTTAAATAGCAAACGGTGTGGACGAGACACTTTAAACGGCACATAAAAATTACGACAAAATGTTAATACTCGTACATTGATTAATTATTAATTTATCAAAAACGACATGGGAAGAAGAACGACAAAGAAAAATGAAACTTGTTACGAACGGAAAGGTGGACGAAAGTCAGTTTAGGCATTGTTCGAATGTAGAGTTACCAAGGCGATTTGCTTACCTCTTTGAGGGGTGGGAAATGCGTTCGATATTCTTGCATTTATAATATCATTTATGATCTAAGCGACTAATAAAAATCGATGACATGATTTGTCTGCTTTGTATTTATCGAGTAGATGTAATTTTTTGAACATTTTTGCTTTTTTTTAATAAATGATTTAAAAAAAAATTACACCTAAGCCACCACAAAACTGTTAATATCTTCTCACACTCTAAAGTGGTCGGCAAATCTCTTTCGTAACACGACCTTTAAACGATCACCACAAACGCAATTACCGTTTTAAGTTTCTTTTTCGTTACTACTGTGCTATGACTCTTCTTCAATGAATGAATAACTCAGGAAAAGTTTATGGGTTCTTCATACCGAAAGCTTAATTCCAACAATAACACAGAAGTTTAATAACAATATGACGATAAGTGATGGTTTACAACTTAACCAGATTAGTGTTTTCTAACAGATACAGTATTGTTCGGCTTTTTACAACCAGCCCTCCTTTCTCATTCCTATTTTCAGCGTCTTTATTCGACGCCTACGATTAATATTCGTCCTCTGAAAGAGTATTTGAACAGATTACTTAGTTTTAAAATATTTCGTAAGTACTTTGCTCTCTCAGAATATTGAACACGGGACTTTACGTATTCTTAAGGTTGGTTATGGACGACAGTGTGTTCGCTAGTTTGAAGTAAATATTATAGATGTTTTACTTGAAGAGTTTGGGAATTGTAAAAATGCCACAAAATAAAATAAATATAACATTAAGTCTTAATTTGCATTTAAAAGCGGCATTATATTTGCCTTCAGAAACCTTTCCAATGTCCCGCTATTTCTAAGTGAAATAATGTGAAGCGAATACAGACAAGAACAGATTTTTGATTTAAAGAAAATTTCATTTTAAATGAAATAACCCATTGTTATGCACATATAACTTTGCTTATAAATATATCCTTTTTACTACGTTATGTATACGTTTATTTATTATAACAACGAAAATCTGATTCAAAACAGCTGATTCATTCTCAATGGAATTGTATACAATTTCCAGCAATGGTCCGCCAATTTCCTTTCTGTGTGGAGGGTCATATCCGGGTCGCAACATTTGACTAAATTTTATAAATTTGGGGTGTTCTACATGAGTAAAGGCTGAATTAAAGGCTGAATTGGTGGCATATATAAATTTTACTCATTGGAGATCCAATTGCATTTTTTGATTAGTTGACGTTTTCACAATAAATGAATCAATGCGTTGCAATCTTACTTTGCTTAGAGATGCAGTGCCAGTGCCACTAGTGGAGCCAGAAGTGATGGCGGAGCACTTCTCACTGGTCTCAGACTCAGGCTCCTGACTTTCTGACTCTTGCCAATCTAAATAATAAATACAGAAACAATAAATTAATTACTAATTAGGTGTATGTTTTTAAAATTACTACTATATACAGACGTGTGAAAATTATTAGTCTCAAGTCGAACCAGTGCAATACAAAATGATACATTTTAGGATAAGAATCAAAAATAATACACTTTATGCATGAGTCTAATAATTTACACACACCGTATGTTTAGTTCACAATGATTACGATATGTAATTGTACACTATTGACTTTAGTTTCCGAGGCCTAATTAATTTCCGCTCGGAAAATTTTTAATCTATTGATTTTTTTATATTATATAATTATTTCCACGTAAAAGCGAATCTGACAGCCGAAATAATTGCGGGGAATAAATACCCCCAAAAAACGTGTTTTTATAGAAAAACTATATGAAAAATTTAAAATAACCAAAAAAAAAAAATGCTTTTATTTGATAAATATAGCTGCAAGGATTGTTATTCTTTCATCTGACAGGTGTGAAAATTCACATGTACAGTCTACAATGTCTGCATTGTTTAGAAACCAATTGACAGTATAACACAAAATTTCTGATTTTTACGCTATTAAAATAGGGAAGAAACTGAAAAAAACGTATATATAAAAAGTTCTACTGAATAAAAAACAAAAATAACCCGCTGATGTCATAAAAATAGTATTTTAAAAAATTTTACCGAAGTCAAAACGGTCCTATAAAAGTTTAGAACGATTAAATTAATTTGATTAAAAAAACTCTCACAAAAGACAATGAGGCAATTAATATGCTAATTAATAAAACGTTATAAACTTTCGCGGCAAAAGTAATTAGTAAAATTTTCATAGGTTATAGATAACGATGTATATGTACTAGCTTATACATTTTTGGAAAAGGCCGTTGTTTTTGTAACGCTATGTAAACTGCCTGAGAGGACAGAACTATGTAATTCGGGCGAAGAACTTAAGAATATCTATATAGGTACAAATTGAGTTATGACCCAGGTAAAACTTTATAGCAAGCTATAGAAAAAATTAAAACTTATAATGGTTCAAAATACTCACCCAGCTGTTGCAATTCCTGTATATCATCCTGTAGGTGGTTATCTTCAATATGTTTTTTCATACGAGTGACTAATCAAACCATTTCTTTCCTCATATTTTGAATTGCACCCTGCATGCCGGTTTTCCTGGATTTACAGAAATTAGTTTGTACTGGTTCCAGATATTATCAAGCCTTCTTCCTGCACTCATTTTTACTTAACAAATAACGACGATAATAATAATGTCTTTTTCCATCCAAGTAATATTACAATACATTAGCTGTATTGCTAATATTGGCTTGTGCTGTCAGGAAATCTCTCCTCTTACTTGTTAGTAATAAAAATCGGTGTGTCACGTGCTTTTATGACCCATTACAGCGAGAAAAATTTCCCATTCCCATGTTCACGTTTAGCTCACAAGTCAGAAAAAGTTTATTAACTAAATTTATGTAATAAAACATTTTTTTAAAAAATTTAAAACATTGTTTTAAAATAGTATTTTATAATTTAATATAAAACTGTTTTAAAACAAAAAACACAAATGTTTCTAAATAAAACGAGTATTATTGTTTTATTTAAAAAAAAAAAAAAAAACATAAATTTGCCAACCCTGGTTACAGTTAGGAATAGGGAGACTTGGGTAGGAGTAACGTAAGTAAATAAATTAAGAAAAGACAACTACAGATGACTTAGCTCTATTGGATTTGGAGACGTGTACGAATATGAATCGTACAAACAAAAAATAAAAAAAAGGTCGACAGGTTACGCACGATTTTCCCGGACAAAATTAATAGTTCATCCGGACAGTGAGTCGATTCCCGGACTGTCGGGTGAAAACCGGACGGGTGGTAACACTAAGCCATAGGTATGAAGAAATACGCACAATTTATTGCATAAAATACGTACTTATGTCAATACACAAACACACAAAATACAATCACACAAAAAACAATGGAAAGGCAAACTGTCACACTGTGATAAGTTAATGTCGAGTATGTTCGAAAAGTTCGTCATTACTCACGATACACGCCATTTTTATCAAACTGTATTGATGTAAGTACGTATTTTATGCAATAAATTACGTACTTACGTATTGGCTTTGAAAAGTTTGCGCCCTATACCTCGTGTCCACTATATCAGTCGAACGAAAACCTGGAATTAACTATGGGTGTCAATAAAGTTAACCATTCATCACTGATGAGCTGAAGATAAAACACTATTAAATAAACTGTACATTAAATAAACTACTAAGTTATTAAATGAAGTTTAAATTAGTTTACTGAAAGTACTATTACTTTATGCTTGTGTTTTTTTCTTTTTTAATTTCTTCTGTCTCAAATGTTTCTGGTGACATTTTATTAACTAATTTACAGCAAGTAAATTATACATATTTTCATAATACCTTGATTTGACCGAATGTACTTATATCATACAGTGCTTCGTTAGTTCAGCAATAAAAATAATTTAAATACTTTTAAAATCAAATTTTACCTATTTAAAAATTTATAACGAATTGTATTAAAATCTCATAAGGTTCAGTTATAAAGGTAAAAACGACAATATATATTTATTTTCATACATTTATAACCAAACTTTTGTTTGAAAAATTTAATTCTAGATTAATTGATGTTTTCATAATTGTTACTCTTCTTTCGGCCAATCCACCTAAAAAAAAAATTTTTTAATTAATAATCGATTTTTATTCTTGTATATTTAAACTAGGGGTTTTTGACCCCATGACCACCATAAGCGGTATTCCATTTGCTTCGTTTGCTCGCCTCTCGCGCTTCGCCCAGTATAGACTATTCACAACAAAATTTTGTGATGATTTAATTCCCATGCCAGAGATCAACATCTTCGATTCATCTACACTTACTTCGCTCAACCTCCTGAGAGTGGCGTACCCAGCAATGGTCGAGTGGATAAAACTACTGAACACTGATAGTTGGTGACGGGTTCGCGCCTCGCCAAAGGGCTGACCACTTGGAGTTTTCCTTTACGTTACTAACACTTAAATAAGACCCATTGGTCAGATGCGAACCAGTATTCAGTAGTTTTATCCACTCGGCCACTGATGGGTGGAAGATTAAGCGAAAGGAAATTGTTTCGAAGGAGTTGGTCGTCGCGAAGGATCGAATCGTCATGAAATTTTTATGAATAGTATAAGCGGGCCAAGCTCATGAGCGAAGCGAGTGATGTACTGTACCTATAGAATTGGTACGTTTTTTGTGGGAAATTTAAAAATTTGATTTTAAGTTTGCGATACGCAGTGGCGTACCATAGGGGGCGGTAGGGGCGGTCCGCCCCGGGCGGCACTTTTTAGGGGGCGGCAAAATTTCACAATAAATAATAATATCTTGTAAAATTTTGAAACATCCTAATCTATACGTGCATCGCGCCTACGATAGTGCTATCGTCCGGACAGTCCGGGAATCGGCTCTCCGGGTGAACTAGTAACTTTTTCATCCGAGGAGTTCCTGCGAAACCTGTTGACCTTTTTTTTCTTGTACGATTCATTCGCATTCATATACACCACTAATATCCAATAGAACTATTTTAAACAGGTCGCTGCACTACCACCGAATTTTTCATTGCTTGTTCTGTGACAAAACTGAATTTTGGTCTTTTAAATTGAAATACCTAAATAAGGGAGGGCCGAAATTTTTCTCCGCCCCGGGCGGCTGACACCCACGGTACGCCACTGACGATACGTTTTAGAATCAAGAAAATACAGTACAGTAATTATATTTTTGTATTCTTTATTCGATTATTATTATGTAAAACGTTTATTTAGGCATAATTAGTACGGTAAAACTTTTCATAATTACAAAAGGCATTCAGCTACGCATTGCAGTGCCAGGAAAGGTATGGGTAGGGGCATTTAAAGTATAAGTAAACATCAAAGTACGAACAACAAGAACTAGTGATTCGAGTATAAAAATGCGAATATTTTACCAGATAGCATTAGCTCCGAAATTTAGTAAACTCAATGAAGAAAGCTTTGAAACAACTGATTTAAATCATTCACTATATCAAAAATTCTCCATGCATGCAAAAAATAATAAATTCTTTCACGATGTCAAGCAGTAGTTTATCAAGAATCCACTGCAGTTTTCTGATTATGTTCTTTATTTTCTGCTTCCAGACATTACTGTATTCTTAAAATTTGTGGATGTTCTCCGTATGGAAATATAATATAGTAAAAAGCCACTGACAAGAACGTCAAAATGCCGCTGTTTGGACTAACGCTTCCTCAACTATTAATCAAACAATGTACTGAACTTAACTGTGTCTGTCAAGTATAGTACATGAAAAACGTTCAATTTTTAATAAAACATCGCTGTTTATGATGTGCTTTTCGCTTAACATCCCTGAAAAATAGCCGCCTCTTAGTGGAAGACGATGTTGGAAGAAGGCCACTTTGGAGTTTTTGATTGTATTATCTTTATTACAGATAATATAATTATAACCGTCTACTAAAAGATGTTTCTTTTTTCCTGGAAACTAATATTAAAGCAAATATAATATCTTTACTTTTCCCAATTTTTTCCCAGATAGCATCATCAATATTGAAACTGGGTAAACAAATAATAAAATCATTACTGATAAACGTTTGCGTCTATTATATTTTATACAATATACTGTTATACAATATATGTTAGAGTATAGTAAATTGTTCAATTACTTACCAAAAGACAATGATTGGGAGTATACAGAAAGCACCAGCGACAACATATGCAGTACCAGGAAAGGTACGGATAGTGGCATTAAAAATCTGAGTAAACAACAAATTACTCACAACAGGAACTAGTGATTCGCAAGAGGATAAAAATGCAAATATTTTACCTGTATAAATAACGATTAATAATGATTAGACTACTTTAAAGTTAATTTTTAAATCGACGTTTATACTTATCAAATACCTAATTCGTCTCCCGATACTATCTTTGAAATTCTCGAACGAACTGCGAACAAACTCATTCCACTTAATGCACCAGTAAAACCGGCTATAATTAATAAACACTTAGTTATTACGTTATAAGTATTTAAACATAAATGAAAAACAACACAAAAGTTCATACCTAAATAATAAAGCCAAGCTTTATAAGCAAATCCTTTCATGATGTTTGATAAAAACATAGAGATGCTACCGATTTCGCCAAGGCAAGAATCAGTGACCTTTAACACTTTAATTATTATAGGAATGGCGATGATAATAATGACCATTCCAGAAATAATCAATAAAGATTTGACGTTAGAGAATGCAGTTACATCCCAATTGTACATATGTTTTGCAAAATAAAATTCGAAACCATCCATTGCTGAAAGAATTGAAACAAACTGATTACATGAGATTTGCATACTGGTTCATTAAATGGATCTTAAAATGAAACGTAGGGATCATTAGTGGTCTACGAGGGACCATTAGTGGTCTACGAGCAACCATCAAATAATCTAAGACTGACCTAATCATTTTACCAAAATGTAATTTTATGCTATTAGAGGATCATCGGTGGTTCATGGACCATACCATGATGTAAGAATACAGATGATACCACTCCTGTTGTATGTGGAAAACTTGTCAGAAATGTGGTCGTATTTCAGACGTTCGCCACCAGGTGTCGTCTTGTAGGGAAGTTTATTTGGTATGGTTGTTTACTGTTTTTTACTATTTACTATCGCCTCGTTCGACAGTGCTTTTAAGAAATTTTAAAAAATTAACAAGCTATGAAGTTTGTATTAAGGCATTGACCAAAAATAAAAGTTATCTACCTATGGCACAGTTGACTAAACTCAAAACAAACATTAGACACAAAAACAAATGCTGTACTTTTCTTTTTTCACTACTTAGCCAAATCGAACAATGGTTATCAGTCAGCATTCA
The DNA here is from genome assembly GCF_000671375.1 of Centruroides sculpturatus. NCBI lineage: Eukaryota > Metazoa > Arthropoda > Arachnida > Scorpiones > Buthidae > Centruroides > Centruroides sculpturatus. Next base: position 96,543 of record NW_019385638.1, on the reverse strand, counting down.
TTAATGATGGCATTCTGATTGACGTTGCAAAAGCACTGTCTCATGGAAAATTCACGTTTCCGTGTAAAGCATAAAAATTAACTGATATGTAAAATTATGAAATATTAAGTAGTTCTAAGTTTAAGACAATTTGCCAAATAGCATAACATGAAATTGCAAGACAATTTCAAAAGAGAAAAGAAAATATTTCAAATTTCTTTCTGAATAAAGCTGTTTATTGATAACTTTTTAAATATTCTTGAGTTGGTATTTTTCGAATGATCCGCTATTAAGAATTATCCTGTATTAAAATTTGTCGCAGAAAAAATTACATGCCAAACCCAAAACTGTTATCAAGTACATACAAAATAAAACCGTTCGTAAAGGACACTTATAAATAACAGACACCTTTAATTAACGAGCATTTTAACATTTCCGACGCGAATAAAAGACATTTATTCTTATCGCCTAGTATGTAATGATTTACAATGTTGAGAAACATTAAACACCTTCAAATAAAAACAAATTCATGTCGATGTCTGTCGTTAAGAGGTTCTACTACGTCACAAAACTTTTACGGAGACGAAATTAAACAGCTTTCGATAGTTTAGGAGCTTAAATTAAGCTTAAAATAGCTAAAGTAATATATATTTTAAACCTTTTTAGAGTATAAAAATATCAGTTTAATGATGATTTTTTTAAATTATACACCTATTCTATTACTTTTAGACTATTTTATGAAAATTTCACTAAATTTATTGGAATTAAAACAAATTAGATTTCAATCAGCAATTATTGCTAGTGGTAATCAATGGTAAAAATTGGACTTCTCATCGTCACGACATCTGGTAGATACTCCAGTAAGCTCAACCACTTCGCCAACGTTCTTGAATCGAGAGTGGTATCACCTGTACTCTTACACCGTGGACCATACTTTCAAACCTGCCGTTTATCGGCAAAATTTATAACTAATTAGTTTCCTAGCTACAAAACTTGAAACTAATATGAAACATTTCACCCTCAACTACTCTTTCTAATATATACATACGAGGACATTGAAAAATCATTGTTTATGTAGACTATACAATGGTTTTTCCAATGTACACGTGAATAACAACGTCTTTCTTGGTGAATTTTACAGAATATAGTTTCCCCACCTGTAGCATACAATATTGATTATGTGACAAATAATTTTCTATACTGACCTGAATAAATGCTTATCAATATGCACATTGAAGCTATTAACAACAAAATCTCTTTGCTAATTCCATTCGGTCGACGCTTGGCAACGGCTTCACAACTTTCTTTAATGTTTGTAAAACAAAATAAATCACTAACAGCCTTGAAGTTAAAAATCTTTCGGATATTTCTATTATCATTAATTACGAAAATTAACCACACAGCAGCCAAAAATTGCAACGACAGACTCGTCACATATACGTATAAATAGCCATAATTTTTGTATATTACACCTCCCACAGAGGTACCAAGAGGAGCACCCATTCCAAACGATATTTCTAAGAGTGCATATTTTATAGTTCTTTGTTTCCGAGTTGTCTGTTCGGAAATTAAACTGTACAAGCACGTTATAGTCACTGTCAATCCTCCAAATATACCAGCAGGAATTGCACTTACAAGCATCCAGTACAAAGGTATACTAAAGTAAATTGTATTTAATATTAATCCAACGTTTTCTAATCCTATACCGATCAATGATAAAAATATGGGTAGCTTTCTTCCATATTTGTCACTCCATGGTGCTATGACCAAAGTGAAAAATATCGCCGGTATAGTAGTGATTAAAGAGCTGTATAAGTTATAATTATCTGCTGTTATTTCTACTCTATCCTTCTCGTCAGTATAATTATCCAGATGATCACAGATGTTAGCTGAAAAGTTGTAGACATTCAAGCAAACTTTATCGATATAAATGTTTTTAGTAGAAACATTGCCTAGGAGATAAGCAAACATGAAGAGAATCATAAACGATTCTATTGTAAGACCTTTAAGAATCTGTAAACATGTTCTATTTTCCATATCTTCGGTTTTCTTCCTGTCTTCGTTTGAGAGATTTATGCTTCTTAATTCTGACTTTGCTGTATCTCCTTCAAGGCCCATTTTCATATATTTAGTTCTTCAGAACAAAAGGTAGAACGTAAGGTTATAGTTTTATGTGGAATCTTTTGATCATTAAATATAATAATCCTTAATTTCTGGAGTATTTAAACGTTTAAAACAATTTTTATCTTGCTTTATTTTGTTTTAATAGTAGTTGAATGTTAAAGAATAGCTGGTATAACATGTCGCATTGACTCTGTAAAAATTCATTTTCATTTTATTTAAATAATTATAAGCAAAATTTAATAACTAACTGTTAAGCGTAACACGCATAAAGACTACATTTTTTATATTACAATTTTAATTATTTCTGTAATAACCTCAAATTGCTCAAAAAAAATTTTTAATTGCATTGAAAACCATTGAGGAAGGTATTTTCTGTGTTTCAATACTTTCCTCAATGTTTTTCACTGTTATGTTTTAATGATAACCTAACCTAACTCACTGTTTAATTATGATCCCACATATACAGTATATATAGTAAACCTGTCTAAAACAGAACTTGAATAAAACAAAAAACGTCTACACGAAAACACCGTGAGATTCCAGTTTATACAGGTTTTACTGTATAAATATGTGAATATAGTAAGTAAATTTATAGAGTATATTATATACAAGTATATAGAAACATTCTTTTTTATTACATTTATACGGTTTTATTACTGTTATATAAATATGTATATAATATTTAATAAAAGTTTCTGACATTTTAATAAATAAAGTCTAAATCGGCAGGGCATATAAGATCAAGAATATAGGTTAAGTCTGGATCAGCAAAACATATGTGAGGTCCGGAGGTTAATTGTTAATTTTTTTATCGCCAAAAAAGTACTTTTCCTGATTTATGCTATTTCTGTCTTCTCACGGGACCGATAAACAAAGAACATGTAAACATTTAGTCAATCATCCAAAATCGTCAATATTATCCAGTTGTTGACACGTGGGAACATTGACAGTTAAAACAATTCCAGAACGATAGGAGAACAACAAGTCTTATTCCAACCGCCCTAACTGTCGCTGCGATGAAACATTTGAAGTGTCATCACCAGACAATATAGAGTCACGCGACCGAATTCCCACACCTAAAGGTGATATAATGGCCGCACACCTGACCTTCAGGGCGGACATTCCCAGAAAGAGCCATAGACTGCAGCTCATTTAGTTTGTGCCTTATTACCTTGTGATTTATCGGACGTATTGTCTCCTCATTTCCCCGGACCTTTGTCACAAAACTGCCGAACACCCGTAAAGAGGTAGGATTATTAACCAATTTTATGTAAACTTTCTCTGTCAGTCTGTTAACTTGTCAAAGAATTGAACACAGAACACAGGAAGTGTACCCCTAGCATTTATTCAAGTTATCCTTTAGTATTTGCATTCATTTGTAATTATTTTACTTTATATTAAAATCTTATTGAATTTTAACTATGGTTGATTTCTCTTGTGTATTGCCGATACCTTATCCATGACCTCGCTAACCCTCCCACTGTTATGAACTAGAAGATAATCGGAGCCGTGGCTAAACACTTAATGTAAAAAACCATCCAGTGACAAAGTGAGCGGGACTTACTGTCCTGACAAAGGACGGTAAGTCCCGCTCGGAAAAAGGGTTTAAAGCTTTACATTCTATAGCCCCCAACATCTCACAGATTGGTATCAAGAATGGGATTGGGAGACCCACTTTCAGGGTTTCAATCCATAGGTGTGTCTGTCGAAAACAACTCGTCCGCCTTAGACAGATTCTTGCGTTTCCGCGTTGGTAGGAGATATGATAAAAAGTTAAGAGAAAAATTTAGGTACTATTACATTTTAACAATAGAAACAGAAAATCCTCGAGCCATGTTAAGTGGAATGGCAGTTTAGTCTCCCTACTTACGGTCTATTCTGGGGACACACTGATGGTCCCCTTATTGGTGAATTCTTTGAATCTCTGTTGGATGTGCAGTCTGGACAAAGGCCCGGATGCTTGCTGTCGCCAGATTAAAGCTAATTGGCATAGTGTGGAAGTTTGCCAGAAAACATAGGGGGAGAAAGGATGTGGGGGAGTACGATATATTCAAGAAACACATGTTTGAGAGGTTTGAATGCAAACCATATTCATTCAGGCTAAACAATTTTACTCATGTGTACAGCAATGAGGCGAAGACATCCAGGCTTACGCTGTTAGACGTCAGTCCCTTGCAACACACATGGAGATAAAACAGGTAGACACAGACGCCAATCATTCAATGAATCCAAGGTCAAGAATTAGACGAGAGGTTAAAGGTCCAATTTTTGAACGGTATTGACATTCGAATTCGATGTCCAGAGAGCCTAAAACCATCAATGAGGGCACTGTAAGTGGCCATAAGTGAAAAAATTATAGAACGACTTACAGGGAAAGTCCCATAACTTGATATGAATAATCGACAAGGAAAACCTATCTTCAAATAAGGTGGGAGACGAAATAGACAATTTAAGTGTCATAATAAATAAATTACAAGAAAGAGTGGAAGATCTGAATAGAGAATTTTCCCGAACTAGAAATGGCCCGGGATGAGCGCGACAGCAAACAAGATAGGCAATACCGACTGGTCATTCATGGCAGTAGAAACTTCATCCCCCAGTCAGCTACAAGACATGATACGTGCCTAGGTTGTCAAAGATCCAGCGCCTTTAGATCTCTGACCAACCAGGAAGCGGTACCTGATCAAAGAGAGACACGATACGACCCCATTCCGAAATGGGGTCGTATCGTGTCTCTCTTTGATCAGGTACCCATGTCTCCATTAAGAAATGGAGGATGAAAACAAATGGAGGGGAAAAATAACGTTGATACAAATGAAATGCGAGCCCATAATTTTCGTTTACGTCAACAACGTACCCAGGTACAAAAACTACAACAACGTATTTAAAATTGACCCAGGTACAAAAACTACTCTATGTTAAAAATAAGGTTAAGAATAAAGGTTAAGTCTAGATCGGCAAGGTATATAAGGGTAAAAATAAGAATTTACGCCTAGTAGTTGTGGGAAAATCGTTTATAAGTTAAAAAAGTTGCAGCTTATGGCCCTGCGTTATAATATGTAGCTTAGGACCTCATATTTTTACACCTATCATTGGGAAGGGACTATTATATGTTATAGCTGATAACCCCAATAACTCTAAGTCCAATCCTGAGTTAAGTTAATATTTACGTGAAGAAGAGCGAGGAATATATAGATAACTTCTAATTAGCACGCATAGGGCGTTTGTTCTGTACAGGTATCTTCGCAAAAGTTTATATTTAATACCTTATTGTCATATCAAAACACAGATAATATATAATTTAGAATATCTAAGCTGATTATCCGTGTTATAATAAGATATATTTTAAAAATATTACATCTATTCTTCAATAATAAGATTTATAATTACACTAGTTAATAAAAATTAATAAATATCTACATAATTAAACACATCTACATAAAATTATTTAAAAATTGTTTAACTTACTACATTTCTATAGATGAAATTATAAGGTTATCAAATGATAACATTTTCCACGTGAATCACAATCAGCCATGTGATTATCGGCTTTGCATTAAAGATAATTATGCATTTCACACTTGTAAGAAATTTATATTTTGTATAAATTATTTTTTAAAACGTAATTAAATACTGGTGGCTCATAAGTCAGTTAACAAGGCGTGATCCTCATTCTAAAACTAAAAACTGTAGGAATTTTGAACATATAGCTGAGAACTGAGTCGTTAAAACATTAAATTAACAAATCTATCTCATTTTTAATACATAAACACTTGATAAAAATGAAAGATAAGAATACCTTTATCTTTGCATTTAAATTAATAAAAAAAAATTAATTCTCTTTGTGTGAATGCAATTATATTGGAATTTATTATAAACACTACCAGATATAATAGTAGTTTATAATAACGTTTTATCTGTCGAAACATTATTAAATGTTAAATAAATTGTCTCTGTATTTTCCGTTTTTGCCGTTTATCCTTGACAAAAAGCATAAATGGAAAAAAAATTGAGTCATAAAAACAACGATAAAGAGAAACGGAAAAAAAACGAAAATAAAAATAAAACAAACAGAACAGCCGTGAATTGTTTATTCTGATCATTAGAGTAAATATATAAAGTAAATAAATAATCAAATGCTCTTTCCATTAGATTTTAATAAAATTCTAATTCTGTTAGGCCTGGTTGTTAGTGTGTAGGGGGAAACGATTTTGTTCACTCTCTTTGAAAATAATTAACTCCCGTGCTTTTTGTCGAAAATTTCTGAAAGTTTGCAGGGAGGTTTGTTTATTAGGGGGATTGATGCTATTAAATTTTGGTAGTTACAGATCGACGGAGTAGAGAGATAAAGACAAATTGTTTATCGTATCTTGAGTAGGGTCGGATTTAACGACGATTTTACTCGTTATTAGCATTTACAATCTTTATATATATATATATAAATGGACATGTATGTCCCTATATCTCACTTTTTCGCCAAAACTACACATCGCACGTGAATGGTGTTTGTATGTGGTGGTAGCCCCAAGTCTCCATTCGTGCATAGGGGTGGTTGCGTCTCGATAGNACCAAAAAAAAAAAATGCTTTTATTTGATAAATATAGCTGCAAGGATTGTTATTCTTTCATCTGACAGGTGTGAAAATTCACATGTACAGTCTACAATGTCTGCATTGTTTAGAAACCAATTGACAGTATAACACAAAATTTCTGATTTTTACGCTATTAAAATAGGGAAGAAACTGAAAAAAACGTATATATAAAAAGTTCTACTGAATAAAAAACAAAAATAACCTGCTGATGTCATAAAAATAGTATTTTAAAAAATTTTACCGAAGTCAAAACGGTCCTATAAAAGTTTAGAACGATTAAATTAATTTGATTAAAAAAACTCTCACAAAAGACAATGAGGCAATTAATATGCTAATTAATAAAACGTTATAAACTTTCGCGGCAAAAGTAATTAGTAAAATTTTCATAGGTTATAGATAACGATGTATATGTACTAGCTTATACATTTTTGGAAAAGGCCGTTGTTTTTGTAACGCTATGTAAACTGCCTGAGAGGACAGAACTATGTAATTCGGGCGAAGAACTTAAGAATATCTATATAGGTACAAATTGAGTTATGACCCAGGTAAAACTTTATAGCAAGCTATAGAAAAAATTAAAACTTATAATGGTTCAAAATACTCACCCAGCTGTTGCAATTCCTGTATATCATCCTGTAGGTGGTTATCTTCAATATGTTTTTTCATACGAGTGACTAATCAAACCATTTCTTTCCTCATATTTTGAATTGCACCCTGCATGCCGGTTTTCCTGGATTTACAGAAATTAGTTTGTACTGGTTCCAGATATTATCAAGCCTTCTTCCTGCACTCATTTTTACTTAACAAATAACGACGATAATAATAATGTCTTTTTCCATCCAAGTAATATTACAATACATTAGCTGTATTGCTAATATTGGCTTGTGCTGTCAGGAAATCTCTCCTCTTACTTGTTAGTAATAAAAATCGGTGTGTCACGTGCTTTTATGACCCATTACAGCGAGAAAAATTTCCCATTCCNTAGATCCAAGGTCACGCTAACAAATATACAGGATCTGGCTATCCTTGTAGTTTAAAGTCCTTGGGTAGCCCCAAGTCTCCATTCGTGCATAGAGGTGGTTGCGTCTCGATAGCTATAAGAGTGTGGGAGATATGAGGCGGAAAGTGGTTGAAAGTGGTTGAAAGTGGCTTTCTATTTCGAATGTTTTGTTCGAATTTGTTCCAACAAATTCGAACAATATTCGAATTAAATTCGAACATAAAATTCGAATATTAGTTCGATTATAGAACGATTGTAAACGTTCCAGAAACGTTGAAATTTGTTCGTTTGACTAAACGTAAAAATTCTCTAATTAATCTGGAAACGGGGGACCTAATTCTTGCATTCTGTGAAAACGGGTAAGATTAGCTATAATGTAATTATATTAATCTTCACTATCGTTACTTTTTGCCCAGCAAAGCGGGTCCTTGCAGCTAATTTTTTAATAAAAAACCATCCTTACCCTCAAAATCAAGAGGCTTACTAGCTTCTTAATCCACAAACTAGACTCCGCTTACCAGATTTATTTATTATTAAATGCATTAGCAAAAAGTCGAGGGGTTGACAACACACCTAAAGATAAAAATTAAGCTTACCGATGTTTCAAAACTGTGACAATAGTCCGTGAGAGAAACGGAACTAAAATAAAAATAAAGAAAAAATAATTAAAGTTATATAAACAAAACGTGTTATTGAAAGAATAACCTATAAAATAAGCGAATTATAAATTATTAAGTAATGAAAGGTAAGGTCCACTGGCATAGTCGCTGTCAACCAAACAAGTCGATGTGTAGACAGACAGGTTTTTTAAAATACAAAATAATATGACTCGCGTTTAATATGCTACATACCTTTGTACTCTCTATGCCAGGGGACTCGTGACGTAGAAATCCAACGAAAAAAAGGGCCACTGAAATTGCAATAATAAATAAATTATTCGGTAATTTGCTTATAGTTGCACTGTATTCTCCGAGCACAAGGTATATAGAATGAAGACATTGTCAGTAAGGTGTGACGTTATAATAATATAACATGAGAACTATAGATAAAAAGCTCTCATTTAAATTACTGTGTATGCACGATAGTTCGATTTAAATTATAACATTTTTTCTTAAAATGAGAAACAATTACTTCTACTTTATTTGCGCAATACTAAAACACGTAACTCGTTTATTATTATTTTGCAATTTCGATATTTTGTTAGAGATTTATCTCCATGTGATAAACATATTTTTGTTTGTAAATAGAATATCAAAAAACGTTTTTTTTGTTTTTGTAAATAGGAATATTGCAATTTTATTACATTTATATTAGTGTTTATAATTCGTTTATCTAGTAAGCACACAACACCCGTTCGCGAGTAGGTTAAAACCACTAAACACTGTTGTGGGTCTTTAGATTGGATTGACTGTATACGTGGGTGAGCTGCCGATAGGAGAGATATCTCCCGGGATGACTTTCTGTGTGCTTCTAGGTGTTACACGTGAATAAAACACGGAAAACGCTACGTGACCGTCCAGTTGGCCAGGCGCGAGCCCACGATCAAATGTTTATTGATTTTATCCACTCGGCCACTGGTGGGCACCTTGAGTTTGTGTCTCACCAACAGGCTAGTATGTGGAGTTTTCTGGGTTTTTCTTCCGTATTTAAACAAAACGCTCTCACACGCTGTCACGTCCCACTCTGCAGAACTAACGACCCAGAGTAAAATACGTAAATTAAACATATTGATATACTCGGATGCTAATTATAAGCATGACGTCATCAGTTTAACAATATTTTCCTTATTTTGTCACTTTTAGGGAAAATATGATTTATTATAAGGTCTAATTTAGAAGTGCTCTTAATTTTTATTATATCTACATGTGCTTCATATCGTCAACAGAACTCTATCTGCCCGAAAAATTCTAAACAAAGTAAGTAAAACATAAATGTGTAAATGTTTGTAATATTCTAAACTTAATCCACTATATAACAAATGTCATCCTTCTACATCAAATATAATTGGAAACAAAAGTACGAGTACTGTAGTACATCTGCACTCATTGAACAGGTGCGATATTCATGACGTATCCAAGTCAAAACCTATACAAAATAATACATTTTTATAGAAAAGAGAGTCTTATACACAAAATGAATGCTGTAAGAGCAATATTTCTAACACTGTTTCTCTGTAACGTAGAATGTTACATGGAAAGTAAGTAGTTTTAAATCATAGATTATAAAGTTCTTTATGCGAATTTACACAATTTCCATATTTCAGATGAGTGTTGTTCGTTAGAAAAGGTCGTAGGTCCATGTAAAGCCAGTATGCCTGGATATTTTTATAATAAAAGCGCTGACGAATGTCAAAATTTTATATATGGAGGATGTCGCGGAAATTGTAACAGATTCGCTAAGTTAGAAGAGTGTTGCGATGCCTGTGGTGAAAGTGAGTAATTTAAAAGGTTATAAATAAACAGTTTACTCGATAAAATTAAAATATAAATTATTTTATTTTTAGATAACTGCAATAAACAGTGAGATATCTTTCATCTTCTGTAGAGTAGTATGGAATTAAACACTACAGTATAAAATTCATTTACAGTATAAAATTCTTAATTTGTAAGGGAAATTTTCCTCTTTGTTATTTTAAATGGCTTATATAATAAAATATATGTATTTTGTAATTTATATACTATATTCGATAATTTACATTTTGTATTAAATTTCTCGTTAATTTTTGCGGATGTATTCCTCATAAATGCTAAATAATTTGATATATTGTGTAGCCTATTTACAATATGAAATAATTGTAGTTCTATACAACAGAAATTTTAAAAACTTAATTTCATTTACACAAATAAAATTAAAATAATAAATATTGCAATTCAATTTGAAATTAGTTGTAATTAAAATCCAAGAATCCTGTATGTAGAGATTGAAAGACATGTGATTTGTATCAGCTATTTTATTTATAAGGGTGTAGCATATAATAAACACCTTTATTCCAACACAGAATATTTAAGAAAAAATTTAAAAGCTTAATAATGATAATAATAATACGTTGAATTAAATAATAACATTTTATTCATGAGTTGGGCAAGGTAGAGGTTATCTGTTGATTTTATTTATCAGCTAAATTTGATTGATTCATCCTAATAATCGGATAAATTTTCAGAGAAATACTCTAAAAAATTTACCGATTATTAAAATGAAATAAGTATATTATTTCTTTTTAACATATATGAAGTCACACAAAAATATAATATTCACACTGTGTATTAATTATAAAACACTATTAATTTATAATTTATAATATTTTATATTTCTTCTCCTATTTAATTGTCTAAATTGTAGATGTTGATATTAACTTAAATACTTTACTGATATTTTCTTACTGTATTTATAGAAAGTAGATTTACACATTCCTTCACATATTATGGAGAATTTAACATAATGCTTAAACAGGAAGGATTAAAAAATAAAGGAAATAATACCGTATTTGAATATCACTAAAGATTTTAGCCTGTGATGTCGGCTTCTCTGCTTGTGTTATGTGCTTAAAGGGAAAGCTGGAGGAAAGACGACATTACCAGTCGACCCCCCTATAAGATCATTGATTTTTCCGTTTTATCTGAATTACATGTTGTACGAGTCACTTAGATTTTACAAATATGTGAGCCATTCACAGTCCGGCACACGTATTTGTAAAATCTAAGTGACTCGTACAACATGNTATAATTTAATAATTAACTGATTTTTTGGTAAAACTTGCCAAAATATAAAAAAGCGTTTAAATTTAAAAACTGTCATGATGCAGGATCAATGACAAAAATATTTATCTGAAGCATTAATGAAAATCTTTTATATCTTACCTACAATAAACATAAACCTTAAAAATAGTATTCATTTAATAATTAACTGATTTTTCCACGATTTATCAAACAGGAAAATAGATTATACTCTCAATATACTGTATATGTATAGAGCTTACAGCTCTTGTCTAAATTTTATGTCATTATGGCCCATATAGCGCCCTGTATTATATAGCCTCTGAGTTGTGGAAGTTTAATTCCGACAACCATGTATTTATAATTCATTCTATTAAAAACACGGATTATAATTAATTTAACATACAATATGTCTCATAATTCTGAAATTGTAGAAGTTATGTTGATCTCTATTTATTCTTTTAAAGGTGAAATATGGTGCTAATTAAAGACGAATAAATTCAAGTTATTTTTGTGGTAGGTACCCATAACATAGGCTCAAAAGAATTAACAAGCAGCATCTAGGCAACTGTGTGATTGGTGGGATGTCTGGATGCAGCCTGTTAAATTATTCGACTGTTTCATTCTGACTACAGGTTCCCACCATCAAAATAACTTGAATTCGTTCCTTGTTGGTGCCATTCTTTAATGTAAAATACTACAAAGAGATTAAGTACTTTTTAATTAAAATAAAAACTGCATAATTGATAAAAACATATTGTAAGATACAATTCAATTAATCTCTACAAGTATTTAATGCTTATGAATTAAAAATAACACAAGAAATTGATGATTTATACATTGGAGGAAATGGAGTCAATGACGTAATCTTCTTCGTTGGGTTTTTCAAAATCACCAGACTTTGGTTTTGGTCTATTTGAAGATTTCTTATACTCGAAATATTCCTTTAATTTCTTATCTACATCAGCTTGTTTAGGTCTGGCATTATTAAGAATATCTATTGTAACTTCCGGCCTTAACGATTTTCCTCCTTGATTTCTTGCCTTTGCTGCTGATTGGCACAACCTCGATTGACAATAATAATCTCTCTTGCCATCATTATGACACCATGTTCCATCTGGGAAATAAGTATCCACGTCCATATCGTTCAGTTCATGACGCGGTGTGTACCACGAACCAGTCTTAGTTTTGCAAAATACAGCGCAGGATTGCCAGCTTCTGTCTTTTAGTATAAATGCAAAAATCTTAGAATTCTGTGCACGTTAATGTCGGAATTATACATACAGTCTATGCTTACCTCCTTCCTCGTGAGGAACCTGAGTTCCTTCAGCAACGACGTCGGGAACATACTTGGAAAATTGTTCACATCTCTCGGTAGCATATTTTACAACGTCTACACGACTTTTACATATCTGGAAATGGATAATTACTGTAAATATATGGCGCTTAAGAAGACTTTCTTGGTGCTCACAGGATGGAAAGATTTTTTTAAATCATATTAATTAAAATATGAAGTCATTAAAAAGTTTAAAAATAATTGAAAGTGAACGTACTGAAGAATCGTCACACAATTTTACAGTAGTAGTATCTCCATGACAAACATCCTCTGTATTTTTCGGCCTGAAAGAAAATTTATTCACATAATTTTCAATCCTTAAAATTTAATCGTGTTAAATTTTAGTCAATTATACTAAGACTATTCTGACAGACACATACTTCGGGTTATCGCATCTTCTTCTATTCTTTTGAGCCCCTTTTGACTTTGTAATGCAACCAGATTCACATTTTCCTTTCTCCCAAGCACTCCATCCACCGGAAACAACTTCTACTTTTTTGTCACCCCACGGCACACATTTTCCATCTTTGCACCACTGGATTTTAAATAAATTCAATGTTAAGCTCACCGGTGTGTTTTGCCAGGCCCACAATTAGGCGGTCAGATGTGAGGGATTGACGAAAATTACTTGTTAATATAAGTTTTTTAACTTTAATAATTTTTATAAGCTTTATACTCACGTTTTTACTTCCGCAAAACGTGCCATCAAGTGCGGGTCCTGCCGAATAATATCCAATCCTGTTAGGACTCTTGCAAAGGGTCTGTTCACAAACTGACTGAAGATAGTTTTAAATTCGCTGTTATTTATTTAATTTAAAAAAGTGTATCAATAAATATTTATTAATTCTTACATCCAATACAGTATCATTATACAGAATAGCTTCTTCATCCTTCAGGAAAACACGGCATTGATCGTAAGCATCCCAAATTTGTCCAGGTATCATATTATATTTTTTATGATCGTTTTCATTAGAATCCTGCTTATCAACTAGACAGTCTTTTCTAGGAAACAAAGAAACGATTTCACTCTAACACCAAAGTAACTCATGTTTTATTTTAATTTACTTACTTTAAATTCTTCAACACTTTAGAACTGCAAGAGGACCAAACTGTTTCTCCCCTACTTCCTCGACTTGGTGACATTATAAAGCCATTTGAAGCGCAATCCTTGTTTAGAGGTGGTCCATCGTGATACATACCCAAACTGTAAAAAATTAAATTGTAAAAAATAATTCTTCCCACAGAAATAATTGCCGTATTTCTTACTTATGAGCCATTTCATGAGCTGCTACATAAGTAGACATGAGTCCAGCTGAAGGATATGGTCGTCCTATATCATTTACAGCGCCAAATTCTGATATAACGCATGAGTGAGCCTTCATGCACACTCCACCCACAGGGGCGAGGCCTGAAACGAACTTTACAATAAATAATCATAATTTGTGAGTCGTTTATATGTGAACTACATCTCACCCATTGTAATTCCGTTCTTTTTCCCTTTATCCATTCCAAAAAAATTCAGACTGAAAATACATAAAATAATTTAAATTAATAAACAGTTTTAATAATATATTTATGTATGAAAATCAATTTAAAATAAAATTAAGAGATGAACTCACCCTGAGAGATAAAGTGCCATATCCCAATGACCAGGATCATCATCAGAAGATGGATTTTTCTTAGACTGATACTTGCAAAATGATGTTAATAAAGCATCTTTCTCACCATCATGATGAGGTAGATCACTCTAAATATACGTTTAACATAAATTTAAGTAAAATACAATATAAAAATCTTTTACAGAAACTTACAGGTTGCTTTTTTTGAATTTCGAGATGTACTAAAGTAATGTGAAGTTTTCTTTGTAAGGCCTTTTGGTAATACAACGCTTGAATCTGTAAAAATTAAACTATATAAGTGGCATGTAATTGGCATAAAGATTTACAAAAAAAATACATTATAGAACCACTTAAAATTTCACCTGATTTACGAATCCCAATAACATATCGCGCATATTTTTGTCATCGTTTTTCACGACTGGCATGAGTCTTTTGTACGCTGCCTGATCGAAAAACACCGCTAATTCTAAATATAATTCATTACTGGATCTTCTCCCTTTTGTATTTGTTACTTCATCACATTTTTTGCTATCGAAAGGTTTTAGATTCGGCAAAATTACTTCATCATCCCACATCTCTGAAACTAATTCAAAAATAAAAGAAAACTTTCACTTCTCTTGTTCAGGCTGATTGTAACACGGATTATGGACGGACCATAATCTGTGAATTGTAACATCTTCGGTTATGCACACAATCTCCATCTGCTGAAGATCGCGTTCATAACTAAAGAGATTACGATCAGCCTTTATTTTATAAATGATATTAAAAGAACTTTCGCTTACCTTTCCTTTTCATTTCAGAATATTCAGAATTTTGATGAATAAAATGAGGTATATCATCGAAATTAATTTCATTATTTTGACGAAGTAAATGTCCTAATTTTAAACGCAAATGTCTTGGTAAAGGTTTTAAAGAAACTATCTTATCGGGGAGAATTAACATTCCTGTCTGTAAAAGAGAAAATTAAATTTTGTAAGAAGCAAGTACACTAATTAAATGTATTAAAAAAATAAAAAAATAATCAAATCTGTGAGTAATAAGGAAAATTTTATAATATTAATTTAATGCGAGACCAATGGCTCCCGGGCACCCTGCATCAAATCATGGTCATCAAAAAGCTCCAGGAATATTTCTGGGATTGGTCTCTATCTATCACTATAGATAGAGACCGACCTATCGTGTGCGACCAAGCATATGATGGATACGATTAAAATGGCCCTCTCAGTGTCCACATAAACGAAAAAGTATCAAATTAATATCAAACATTTGTAAAAATACTAATAATTTTTTTTGTTAAAGTATCTTTACAAAAATAAATCAAACTTTAAAAATGATTAATTTATTAACGCCAGGTATCTAGATCATATATGCGTTGACATTAAGGATCCAGCTCTGTTTATAATTATTCTCGTTACGAGTTAAGAACTCAATAGAACCCGTGATAACTCCTTTTTTTTGTTTTGTTTTCATTGAGATCGTAAGTACTCATATGGGCGATCAGGCCAACCTGGAATAGATGTTCCTCACCATCAGTGGGGTCGAATAGCATTAGTTGAGAATGGGGAATAGCACTTCGATCCTTATTACCCATTATAGAACATGGAAGTCTGGATCTGATTCGAATCCGGATCGCTCATTGCGATAGGTTAAAACCCCGTTGATGATTTTAGAATGCCTTTACTACATGATCATGTGACATGCACTAATCTAAACAATTGCATTTTTGAATAATAATTGTTATACATTTAAATAAATAAGTAAATAAATAAATAAATAAATTTACCATTTCTCCTTGTGCATTTTCTGCACAGTTGCTAACAGCTGCTGCGGCATCATTATTATATGCTATATAATGGCAATTTTTTCCTGAAAAGTTTGAAGTTTTTTCTCCATCAGATGAAACTTCCACAATATTTAGCGATGGAGATATTAAATTTCTATTTTCTTCTAAATTCAAATTTAGATTGTCTCCTTTTAATCGGAAGCCGGCGCTATCATCGTTTCCAATATGGCGTCCTTGTCGTTTGCTTATGTTTTTTGTTCCAACATAAACAACTTCGTAATCTGGAACTATTAGTCAGTCTCTTTTTAATAAAATTCTCATTTAAATATCTGCGCAAGTAATTTTATAAGAAAAGTTATTAAGATATGTTTTCAAAAAGTTGTCTACTTTTATTATTTAAAAAAAAAACAAATCAGCATTTCTTTCTAATAAATTACGAAGTTATTTTAACAAAGAGTAAGGAAATACAGACAGGTTGTTTATGTTGAGGCGCGTATTTCTCTGATGCAATTTGTCCGCCATGTTACGGGGGGTTTTTAGTCATGTTGCGCTTAAAACAGCGACACGTTGTGTGGCTTTCGCATACAATAATAAATTAATTAAAGGCTGTGGCTACCCATTTCACCGGTAAATCAATGTTTTACAAATTATTTAACCTATTATTAAAAGTATATTTATAGAGTTTTAGTGGTAATAAAATATCTTTACTCTAGTAAAAACGTCATTTTATTATAATCAATGATATCAATTTATGTCATTTCTAAAGTGGATTTTCGTAATGACGTGAAATAATTTCAACTGATAAAATTACTACAGTATTTATAAGTATTTAAATATCTTTAATCTGTAAATATAATGACTTTTTTAAGTTTGTCTCAATCTATACATATAAAATTACATATCCTGACTGACTGACTGACTGACTGATTAATTCATCATCTCCCGAGCAAATCGCTGAACCTAAACAGGTGAAATTTGCTACACTGTTGGGATACGTCATGAAAACGCACACTAAGAAGGGATTTTTCGAAATCCCCCCCAGCAGTGGAGAGGGAAATGATTAAGGCTTAACCTGAAGAACGGCTTCTACAGTACTATTTTAGATGCGATTTTTTGTTTTTAACTAAGTTTTTGTATGGTAGTGCATATGGTAGCTCAATGAGAGTGCATAATAAAAAGGGATTTTTTGGACATTTCACCGCGAGGGAAGAGGGAGAGGATTAAGGCTTAAAAAGTCTTAGCCCCGAAAGGCAATACCACAAACGTAGTTTACAAAGAGGTACTGGGGTAACTGAAACTCCATTTTTCAGTAAACATTTATACTTTAGGAATTTTCAGATAACGTCATTTATGTTTCGAAAAAAAATTAAACTCAGATTTATCGTATCTCGGAATTCCATAATATTTGAAACTTGAATTTAGGTGCATTTGCAGTCCATAGTTTAAAATAAACAAAAATGAGTAATTTTACCAAAGATTAACAACTAATGATTGAGAATCTTAATGAAGTACCGAAAGAGGTTTATTTCTATCAAATTGCAAAATCCGCGCGGGTAAAGCCGCGGGTAACAGCTAATGCTTTATATAGGCTAATTAGAACAATTATGCATTAACAATAGATATTTATTTTTTATTGATATATTTACTAATATTTACTGATCATAACTAAATAAATATTTTTTATTTATTTTACAATTTTAAATTTTAAACCTATTATCAAACTATCATCAAATTTACAATTATCTTAAATTAATTATTAATTTGCATCAGTAAAATTATTCTTTCATAAATAAATATAAAATGTAAATCAAAATAATTTGTTCGACTTTTTAATAATGTTTGAAAAGAAGTTAATCTTAAATGTACATAAAACAAAATATATATACAGTCGAACTTCCAGTAAAGGCCACCACCCCTAAAGAGAGGCCATTTGCTCACGAACTCTTTTTAATAAAAATAGCCTCCAAAAATAGCCATTTTTATGTTCTCGTCAGTGGCCGTTTGCATATATTTGGGTAAAAATAAAATATTTTCAAGGAAACAAGTCACAGTCTTCGATATCATTATATATATGATTGGCTTGAAACTGACTTGAAACTCGCTTGAAACACTATCCTATATTAATGTTTGTTACATAAGTGATATTCAATAAATTAATTAGTATCAGGAAATCTTGCAACTCTCTTAGAAAATTAAGCTTTCTACTAAAGTTACATTCCCTAATATTTAAAGTGCTACAACTTAATTAATAAAATAGACCTAATATCAACACTATACTAAACATGTTTTAGTATTTTATTATTAAAAATTTTACGAGACACCGTGGAGTGTCTCGAAAACCATATTAGACCATCGAATTACAATACAATCTCCACATTCTTTTTAACCTAGCAATACTTTTCGTGGAATATCAAATATTATACGTTTCAAAATCCTAGTAAATTGCAGTTGAATGACTTCTAGAATCTTACAACACCCCAAATATTTATAAAATTTACATTAAAGAAAGATTAAATATAAAATAAAAGTACATACCATCGTCGTATCTATCCACATTAAATATACCTCTTAATTCTTCTTTCGTTAAGAATCGGTGTAATTTTTCTAATGCCTTAATAATAAACATGTTTAAAAATAAGGAAAACTTACATATAAGTTTTAAAAAATACAGACAGACAAACTTACCGGTATTTTAAGAGACGATGTTTCAAATACAATAATAGCAGATAATGTGGAAAATATCAGCAAAAAGTATTTCATTGCTTAAACGTAAACGACCCGAAACCTGAAATGACAATGACACACGACGGATTTTACTGATATAATAATAAGAATAGAAAGGAATTAAATGTATTTGTGGGATAATATCCGATTTCGAAAATGCGCTTTCTTTGAAAATACTACACCTTTTATAAAATGAGGTCAAATAAATACTATCTACCTCATTTTTAATTGATTTCCTGTTAGTTTTTACTTTTTTCCTCCCCTCTCTCTCTGTACAACATATAATACCGATATTGATAATTGATAAAAAAAAAGGTTTATTGTTGATATAACTTAAACATATAAATAAATATTTATATATTACAGTCGGACCTCCGATAACGGACACCTCCCAACAACGATCACCTCTTCATAGGTCGCTATTAGAACGTTTGGCTGTATTATATAAGTTATATATACATATATTAATTAATTTATCTTTGAATTTTTCTGGCAGGTTTCATGTCCTAAAGATTCTAGAAAGTAATTAAGAGTTTAGAAGTAAGCCTATATAAAGAATAGACACACAGACATTCCATTTTATACACAAAGCTATTAAAATTTATTTTAAAAAAATTATACCATATTTAATAAATTTACTAATTTTTAAAAATTAAATAAACTAAAAAATNTTAAATTAAATAATATTGAAAGTATTATAGTTAAAATGTACTTATCTAACATGAGGTTACCTGTGTGACTTTTCAGGTATTTTTTGATGTTCAGACAGGTGAGAACAGGTGTGAAAGCTGTATATATATATATACAAACACACACAAACAATTGTAAATGGTGACAATATACTGATTGGTGTTTGATATTTCTTTGATAGCTGTGGGCTAAAGAACACATAGGGGTAGTTTATTTTCATAAATATTATTAAAAATTTGTATTATTTAATAATAATTTTAATATCAGACAGTTAATTAATTCAGATTTCTTGGAAATTTTCTATTTTAGAGCAACACCCATTTTTTTAATATTAAAATATGGATTTTTTTTTAAATTATTATCAAATATTTAAGTAATTTTAAAATCGATTTTTTAATGTAAACTTTGAGTAATTTTTAATTAAAATAATTAAAATTAATATTTAACAATTACATTTAAAACAGTTTTAATTTATAATTATTTAAAAAATTTTTAAATCTTGTGTAGAAAATTGTTAAACAAAATTAATTTTATTAGCAACAGAAGCAGCATAAATTTATTGAAAATTTACTGTCAAATTTTTAATTTTTTTGAAATTATTTTAATTACTTTTTATATAAAAATTAACTTAAAAATTAATCATTCTTAGGTTAAGAATTACTCAAAATTTCTAGAATAATATTTGTAAATTTATGAATTATTTAGGTCAACAAATTTCAGGAAATATTCATAAAATATTTTCTAAGAATAAACTTTTTTATCAATTGAATTAAATAGAAAAAATATTAAGGGAGAGAATTGTTCTGTAGGGGGTTGTATTTATTCCTATTTGCATCAATTGAAAGATATTATATCCGGGTCCAGACGTGTAAAAAGACGAAATGAATTTGTATTCAGTAACAAAAACAATCAATTGAAAGTTAGAAATTTAATGAATTTTAATGAACTGTAATTAAAAACTCAGCTTTTAATTACTTTGTAAGCTTTGTTTAATTTGAACAAAACATTAATAAAATGAATAATAAATATTTACACCTGTTAAGTGAAATGTTAGCAGTTAATAACTGTATTCTTATTTTTCATGTAATTAATATGAAATTAACCATTCTATACTTTATAATTTTCATTAAATCTATAAAAATTTATTATTTTAATAAATTATAATTAAAATTTGTTAAAATAATCTTTTTTTAGATATTTTATTTATATTTGAATATCCATATTTCTAATAATATATATTTTATATAATGATAATCATTTATTAAGGTATAAAATTATACAGTTTAACCTCCGAGCAATGTCACTGACAGGAATATGCAAAATGGCTGTCGTTTAGAGTGGCCATTGTTGGAGGTTGAATGCAAAAAAAAAAAAATGAATATTTTGTAATAAATGATTTTGAGGCATTCGTAAACGTACCTATTCGTGCTCGTATTGGCCCTTTACGAAGGTCAAAAACGATCATTTGATAGGTCAGGACCTTTAACTTGGCAATGTAATAATTGGCCTGTACGCATGTAGAATATTTCAAAAAAATAAATAAATAAATAAAGCATTATTTATGGGTGATCTATTATAATAATAATCTATAAATGTTTATTTTAATTACAATTAATGTGGAACTATGCATCACATATCAATTATATTTAACGAATAACGAAATTTATGTAGGCCTATAAGTTGTCATTTTATTGAAGATAAATCAATAAAATATATATTAACAACAGAAATATAGCATTTATTATTAAATCAAACCAGGAAGTAGCCTTCCCATTTCTGTTTTTAGTAACACTAACTGATTATTTTCTGTGAATTAACAATTTTAACATATAGTAATTATTAATTTTTCAATTAAAACTAAAACTGGTCTCACAACTTTATACATATTTCGTATTGTCAGCACGTATGATTCAGACTAAGGGTTGATCGAGTCTATTTCACAACTGTTCATCTTTATCTATTCATGTTAGTTCCTCGTATCCGTTGACGTAATTCCTTGACCTAATGTTCGAAACCTGCCTTAACACCACTGAACATTGGCAGATGGTCGCAAGTTTGCGCTGACCACATGGAGTTTTTTGAATTTTTTTTACGTGTTTACTACCTAAATATGGATCAGTTTCCTGTAAAAATTCTCCCTGGTGGCATCCCATTTCACTGATTGCGTGTGTTTTACGTTTCTCGGCCCACCAATCCATCATCCAATCCGTTTATAAATTACAAATATAACTAAATTAAGAAAGCTAGCACTTTTTGAATTTTATAAACTTAATGCTATATAAATATTAATTAAGTATCAATACTTTCAGGGTCAAACTGGCTACATCTCCTTTATTAATATTTGCTGATATTATTCTATTATTAAAATAATAACTATGCTTAAATTCTAGAAAAGTATCTGGCTTTGATGATGAAACCTCAATTATAAGCGTTTTCTGTAGTATAAATTTTCATTAATTATTTTAAAATTGTTTTATACGGTTCTTGTAACCGTAAAGATAACTAAAAATTTTAGGCTTTAACTCTATATTTTTTCATTAATTAATTACTTCGTCTGTAAAAAAAAGAGTAAATAAATTTTGAAGGCAAGATTATTTAACGCCTCTAAAATATTTTTGGCCTTGTGTAAAATATTAACACTTTTGACTTCTGCAATAAAATATAGGGGAGATCGGGGCAAGTTTGTCAAGCGCTTTTTTTAAAAAACGAATTAAAAGGAGACTTTGGTTATAGGTTAGGCAGTTGAGTTTTATTGGTGGCTTGTTGAGTGTAGTGTTTTTATTGTTCTCCAACAAGCGTAGTTGAATTATCAAGCAAATTTTCATTTTCGTTCAATTCCATATAATATTTTTTTTCCATTTATATTGAATTGGCAGGTTTTGTTATAATTCCATGATAACGAAAGTTACTTTTCCTGTTAGAAGGATGTAACTTCAACTTATTCACGTGGCCAGATCGTGGCTTGGCATTCTGTTCTCAGGGTTGTACTTAATGTTTCGAAATCATGACTAGCGGGGTAAGATCGGCAACATAAAGCCACATTAGAAGCAAAGGATAAAAATCAAACAGATGATAAATGAAAACATGTTTGCATTTGTTATTCATGTATATATGTCTTTGAACTTGCATTTCGTTGTAATAATATTAAATGGGTGTTGGATTTGTATTTCTTTGTTTTAATAGTGAATTCCAACTTATACATTGTTAATAACATAATTTTATATACGTGCCTATCTTGCCCCATTACTGTTGCCCCTATACCAGGGGCAACTTTAATAAAAATAATTAAAATAATTACAACTTTACAAAAAGAGAGAAGTTGCCGATCTTGCCCCTATACCCGGGGCAACTTCGTCAATTTCTCTCTTCTTGTAAAGTTGTAATTATTTTAATTATTTTTATTTCCAAACTGATTTTAACCAGTTCTATAGTAAGGTAACATTCCAATAGACAATATGCAAAGCTTTTTTTTCAGTTTATAGCAGTATTTATTACACAAAATTTAAGTAAAGCTTAACATGCCGATCTTGCCCCGATCTCCCCTAAGTTTAATGGTTGTCACTCTCTAACATTGCACTTGGTAAGCAACATCTTGTTAAAGTTGGCTTTAATTAAAAATTGTATGGTGTCATTTGTTAGATAAATCTTGAAATTCTTCAAAATCTGTTACAACTTTTGCACTAAAATAGAAATAATTGCATTAATCCGTAAGAAAGTTTTCTATACTTCGGGATAACTGTCTTGTAATCTACACTTTTAAGTTATGACAAATGCAGCCAAGAACAAGCAATATTTATCATTTATCTCAGTCTAACCTGAACACTGAAGTAGTGATTCATCATTACAGCAGCAAACCATATAAAAGTTTTATATGAAATTTCTTTAGTTGACTGCATGACAATAGATGTATTATAGCAGATTTGACTTTTATTAAGGTACAAAATGTATTTTCCACAATTCAATTATCTTTATAAAGCCTAACAACAACTACAAGAGATGTATCAGATCATATATGTCAACTGTTTCACATACAATAAATGAGAAAAGATACTTTCTCAAACGCTTACAAGATTATTAAATTGTTCTGGCCGTAATACATTTAAGATCATCTCTGTTGCTTTGCTTTTACAAACAGTACAGTATTATATCTTTAGCAACAGCACAATCTGAAATATGACTATAACAAAGGTATAAAGATGATCTAATATCTTTAATAGACTCTTCTATTAAAGAGATTAAATTAACATACAGTATATATGGTTATGTATAGTTTCCTTAGTTGCCTTTAGGTATTATTATTATAATATATATATATATTATATTACTGTAAATGTTTGATATCTGGCGAATGTCAGCATTCTCCGGTGAATGTTAGCATTTACACAGTCACTTTGTGTATGTACGAAATATTTGCTAAATATCATTATTTCTCACTTACACCAGCAAATGTCGATATTCAGCATGCACTGATGATGAATGTTGAATAAAGATATTTTTATTACGTTAAGACAAAAATACAACTTTTTAATATGTCAAAATAGGAGAAAGCTTAAGTAACAGCACATGTAACTAAACTGTTGAACCTAAAACGAACAGTATATTCTAAATCATTAAAGAAAATAATACAATAATAAACTTAGACATAAATTATGTGATTAACGTTATACAATCTTATTTATTGCAACAATTTAAACTGTTATGGTAGCCTTTCCCTCCACTTTTCGAATTAGTTGCAGCTGATTCTCTCAGCGATAATTCTTGAGAAGAAATCTCATCTATGGAAAGTAACTTTTCTTTACAAATTACGAACTGATTACGGGTATATAGCTGCTTGATAGTACCATTTTTGTTTGCGAAGTTATAAAATTGGAGTCTTCTATTCCAACAACAATCGCCGACACATTTCGGGATCTGTACGGCCACGTACAGATACCCGTACGTAGGGACTTGTATTCGTATGGTATCACCAATTTGGACAGAAGGAAATTTTCTGTTTGAGGTTCGTAACATTTTCGTTGCTTGCATTAGAAGATTCTCTTTCGCGGCCGCTCTTTTTATAGAAATAACTTCGTGTTGTTCAGTCAGGGCTTGATATGAAGATGTGGTGGGTTGTTGCAGCTTCTCTTCAATATTTTCCTTTGGAATATGGTATTCGTTATGGCCACTGCTCAAATTTTCTTCAAAAGTTTTAACAATTTCTTCGACCTCCACCAAAGCTTATTCGTGCTTGTCGACATACACTGGCGATTGTTCGAATATATAATAATATAACCAAATATTCGGTCTTTCACCTGCGTATTTTGTATGTGTCGACATTCACCGGAGAATATCGACATTCTCTAATTTCGGTCTTTCACGGTAACATATATATATATATTAGCATCATTAGGCTTTCTTTGATGATCTTTAGAGTTAACCTGACATTTAAGATTCGTAAGACTACCCTTAATTGTTCAAGTACAAGTCCTAGAATAAGGCAGGCAAAGTGTATCTAGTTTACACCAGGAAAATTTCTTTCTCCATAGTGAGACAAAATTCTGCTTATATGTTTTCTTTGGTAAAATATCAAATTCAAATCATATTTAACTGTCATTTTTTATGGTTCCTTTACAAATTACTCACAAGATTGCCATTATTATTGCCAGTCTTGGAAGTTGCTTCTTCCTTCTTGTGACTGAATAGTGTGAAAAAATCATTTTCTGTAATATATCTAATTATATCTAATTATTGAATTACACTTAAGCTTGATAACGTAGATTTGGGGACATATTACTCTAAGGGATTCACTTGAGAAATTTTTGCTGTTTTTTTAATCAATATCGCCCTGTAGGAAATAACGCGGTCTTTTATTGCAAGTCCATTATGGGTTAGGTCAGGCCCACAATGGGGGAGTGGACAGTGAGGGACGAGACCAAAGTATCCGGGATAGACTGCCCATTAAAAACTTTTCGAGTTGTTCATCCACCTGGATTCGATTCCAAGTGCCCCAAAATGGTAGGCTGAATAATTAGCCGTGCTCTGTAATCCTGCTGGCAATATACCATTGAAAAAATTTTAAAAAATTATGAAAAACGTAAGATAAAACCTAAATGTCTCCCTCTTTTTCAATGTTTTTAATAGAATTTTTGTTTGCGATTTTTTTCTATGATATATTTTAATAGCAAGATACAAAGAAACTTGAACTAAAACCTAAATATCTTCTCAATAAATTATTTTTATTACTTTTCAAATCAATTAATGCTTTTTGTGCGTTTATCAAATATGTTTTATACGAAGTTTCAATAAAATTCTGATTAATAATTGCAAAATTTGCTGTTTTATCAAGTTAAATGATTAAATAAAATATTCGTTTCCTGCATGCTGTCAGCTGCTATTTTTCAACAGATGTTGAACAAATGGGTTTCTCGCCGATCACTTCCGCATCACTAAATAAGATTAAATATTTTAAATCAAATAATGTTTTAAAAAATTATAATAGTAGCCAAAATTATTTCGATAAAATATATAAACTTCTTTTAAATTTTAATTGTATACTAAATGAATAGACTGGTTTCCCAGAGAGGATGCCAGCCTGGGAACTTCTTCGGTGACCGTCCCTCATCCCAACCGCCCCATTATAGATCTAGCTGAACCCATAATTGGCCTTTAAAAAAAGGCCCGCTTTGTACTCCAGGGCGAAAAGTTTTAAAAATAAATAAATGTATGCATTGAAAAATATTGAAAACAACGTTTAATTTATTGTCACGTGGTTGTACGAATCGATCCACAGATTTCGTGAATCAAGATGAAGGATCATGTAAATGGCGGAAAGTACTTCTGTGAGATCAAACAGATTTCGCGATGTAAAGAAGTGTTTTCACGTAACAAGCAACATTATAAAGAATTGAGACAAAGGATTTATATGGATCAATGATTTCGTTCAGAGTTGATGAAAATTTTTTTTTTGTTCTTCCTCCTACTATACCGTTTCAAAAATCTCTGATATTTCACAGATTTGTTCCACACTTTTTGATATGTATTTATAAATAGGATTACAGGAAGCGATTTCATCGGGAGAATCTTTATTGTAATACGTTATTCAGAAACTTTTAATTTCATTAAAGGTAATTTCTTACCCTTACCTAAACATAACAGATTCTTGTAAAGTACATAAAAAAATAAAATAAATAAATTTTAAGGCAATGTTACAAAATTTTATTTTCTGTAAATAGAATTTCTACAATGTTCCTTTCAAATACGATATGATAATTGGATTGGATAGGTGAAATAAAGGATTGTAACATGTGGACTATTTGCCAAGAGAGTATATCGGGAGGATTTTCTCTGGAACAGTAGTTTGAAAGTGGCTATGTTATAATGTTTTCATAGCAATACATTTAGTGATACAATACCAGATCTGCCGAGTGCGTGAAACCGCTGACCATTAATGGTTAGTAGAAGGTTTCGCGCCTAACCAACAGACTGCTTACTTGAGAGTTTTCCGGGTTTTCTTCGTGGGCATAAAACTTAAAAAGTTTAACCGAGAAGCAGCCCCTCGGTAAGTCCGTGTTTTTTTTCCTTATACCATCAATCCAATACGATCCAATCGATCCCTCACTCAAGCAGATCCGATCCCATTGGCGATCAGACCTTCTAAGGATCGATCTCCCCGTATTACACTCCTATACAACATTAGCAAATTCCATTATGTTTTACATAATGAAAATTTTTTAATACAAGTGCAAATTTTATATTAAAATTTCATAATTTTTATTATTTAATCTTTAAATTTATAATTTTATAATTTATTAGTATCAGAATGTATTATGCGTTTCGGGAATTAAAATAATGTTTAATATAAAACTTACGAATTTGAACGCTTAATATTGCAAAAAGTCAACTAATCCAAAGACAGAAGTATGATATTAAATAATAATATATAAAAATTAAATTAATTTCTCGTTTCTCGTTTCGTTGAGTGGTTTATATGGAGCTTATCGCTGTTATTTAATTTCTAATAAGTGGTAAGTATTTAATATACTGTCTAGTATTTTATATTATCGTCACCAGATGGAAGTACTGTACATCACTTATTAATCACTATTTGGAGATCGCTTAATTTATATAAAAAACATTCGAAATTATTGATTTCAATTAATAAATTTATTACGTTAAAATATTAAAAATATTTTCTCAATTTAATTAAAGTAATCCGTATTAAAAAGTGATTTTTTAACGCTGGCTTTTTCAATCAGTATACAATAAGCCCTCGCTTTTATCACTGGTATAAATTACTCGTTAAAATCTACGAAATCTTATCTAATTGGCAAAAAAATGGCAGTTTTGTGCGTCTCAAATTGTGATTCCTTCAAACTTATCTCAGTTTATAACACTAAACTGTAAGTTTAGTTTTATAATTATACTTTTTCAGAAAACTAGCCCTTATTTAGATGTTAGACACGTGAAAAAAAAACTCTTAAACGTCACCTGACTAGCCTGTTAGTCAGGCGTGAACCCTCGATCAAATACAAGTGTTCTGTGGTTTTATCCACTCCACCGTTGGAGGGCCTGAACAATGGTGAAATTCGCGATATTTCTAGCTTTCTTTGGAGGATTCAGGGGTCCATCAAATAAAATCATTGATGGTCTTAGATCACACATTTTGTCTAAGGACCGAAATTTAAAAAAAAAATCAAATTGTTATGATCATTATCTTAACTNAGGCAACGTTACAAAATTTTATTTTCTGTAAATAGAATTTCTACAATGTTCCTTTCAAATACGATATGATAATTGGATTGGATAGGTGAAATAAAGGATTGTAACATGTGGACTATTTGCCAAGAGAGTATATCGGGAGGATTTTCTCTGGAACAGTAGTTTGAAAGTGGCTATGTTATAATGTTTTCATAGCAATACATTTAGTGATACAATACCAGATCTGCCGAGTGCGTGAAACCGCTGACCACTAATGGTTAGTAGAAGGTTTCGCGCCTAACCAACAGACTGCTTACTTGAGAGTTTTCCGGGTTTTCTTCGTGGGCATAAAACTTAAAAAGTTTAACCGAGAAGCAGCCCCTCGGTAAGTCCGTGTTTTTTTTCCTTATACCATCAATCCAATACGATCCAATCGATCCCTCACTCAAGCAGATCCGATCCCATTGGCGATCAGACCTTCTAAGGATCGATCTCCCCGTATTACACTCCTATACAACATTAGCAAATTCCATTATGTTTTACATAATGAAAATTTTTTAATACAAGTGCAAATTTTATATTAAAATTTCATAATTTTTATTATTTAATCTTTAAATTTATAATTTTATAATTTATTAGTATCAGAATGTATTATGCGTTTCGGGAATTAAAATAATGTTTAATATAAAACTTACGAATTTGAACGCTTAATATTGCAAAAAGTCAACTAATCCAAAGACAGAAGTATGATATTAAATAATAATATATAAAAATTAAATTAATTTCTCGTTTCTCGTTTCGTTGAGTGGTTTATATGGAGCTTATCGCTGTTATTTAATTTCTAATAAGTGGTAAGTATTTAATATACTGTCTAGTATTTTATATTATCGTCACCAGATGGAAGTACTGTACATCACTTATTAATCACTATTTGGAGATCGCTTAATTTATATAAAAAACATTCGAAATTATTGATTTCAATTAATAAATTTATTACGTTAAAATATTAAAAATATTTTCCTAATTTAATTAAAGTAATCCGTATTAAAAAGTGATTTTTTAACGCTGGCTTTTTCAATCAGTATACAATAAGCCCTCGCTTTTATCACTGGTATAAATTACTCGTTAAAATCTACGAAATCTTATCTAATTGGCAAAAAAATGGCAGTTTTGTGCGTCTCAAATTGTGATTCCTTCAAACTTATCTCAGTTTATAACACTAAACTGTAAGTTTAGTTTTATAATTATACTTTTTCAGAAAACTAGCCCTTATTTAGATGTTAGACACGTGAAAAAAAAACTCTTAAACGTCACCTGACTAGCCTGTTAGTCAGGCGTGAACCCTCGATCAAATACAAGTGTTCTGTGGTTTTATCCACTCCACCGTTGGAGGGCCTGAACAATGGTGAAATTCGCGATATTTCTAGCTTTCTTTGGAGGATTCAGGGGTCCATCAAATAAAATCATTGATGGTCTTAGATCACACATTTTGTCTAAGGACCGAAATTTAAAAAAAAAATCAAATTGTTATGATCATTATCTTAACTTTAATTGCATCGAATAGAAAAATACTTGTAGCTTGTAAGATTATGATTCGAGGCACAGAAGCTCTTAAATTAAGATCAACGCTAAAGTCATTCCGAAAGACTAATTAATTAAAGTATAGGCCTATCATTTATGAAATAAAAGCGTTTGTTTAGTTTGTTTCTCGTCATTTGTTTGTCTTTTTAACTTGTATTGTCCTCGAAGTCGGAAGTAGATCGAGTATTTTTTACTTGTTTTTAACTAAGAATAATTTTTATTTTTAGTGGTTACTAATCTATACTAATATTATAAAGAGGTAATGTTTGTAAGTTTGGATGTAGGGAATAATCTCCGAAACTACTCATCCGATTTCAAAAATTCTTTTACCAATATTTAGAATGGAACTTCAGGGTGGACATAGGCTGTATATTATCCCGTTAAACATTCATATAAATTAAAATATATAATCTAGGTTAAGGCTTTTATGTCCAACAGATGGCGCTACGAGTAAGACGCCCTAAGTTTGCTTTTCTGTGAGGCATTATGCTTTTCTGTGAAAATAAACTAAAGC